>NC_141611.1:11985243-12246731 GCF_047967505.1 Dipteris shenzhenensis
GCAAAAGGGTCGGGAGGATTGCCGTACAAATGGGTCGTTATTTTGTGTTTAGCCAGCTTTTGCGTTGGTCTTTTCTTCACCAACAGGTTTGCTCGCTTCCTTTGCTCTGCAGCCCGTCTTCTCATATGTACACTTGGTAGTCAAAGACCTAAATCTTTTCGATGGTTATAAGGCATCATAACGAAGTCTTCACAGGGATACCTCTTGATGTCGCAAATTCTTTTTAAAATACGACATGGTTAAAATATGTACAATTTCTTTGCACTGAGCAGGATGTGGATTCTTCCAGAGAATCAGGGTCTGAATCAAATAAATTATGAGGAAAGCACACATGATGATTGTGTGAGTAAATTTGTCACTGTATTGAGCAAAAGCGTTCGTCCTTATAATGTTTATTGCATGTACTTTGAGCTGTACATTGAGAGACTGTCTGTGGCATTGGTTCCTATTATGTGGGGTGCTGATGCTGTCAGGAGCATCGCAAAGTGGGAATGAACGATGCACTGGGCAACAATTTCAAATCTCAGAAACTGATGAGGTCAGTTTATTGCTCTGAACAACTTCGATCATCGTGTTGAGCTATTCCGATTGATATAATTGTATCTCAAACTTCCGACTTTGGTTCCAGGTCCAAAAGTGCCAATTTTGAACTTGATGCAGGATCGGATGAAGGCTCTGAGAGGAATTTGGCAAATGCTTCTCCATTGATACATAATCGTAGAAGAGAGACATCAGAGGGTCGCCAGAAAGCATTCGTAGTGATTGGAATAAATACTGCGTTTAGTAGTCGTAAACGCAGGGATTCTGTACGAGAAACATGGATGCCAAAAGGTGAGTTCTCAAAATTATGCTGTAACCGTCTTTTATCATTGATATGCAATTATTGCAGCAAGCGATGTGAAGGAATGACAAGCGTCAGCTTGGTTTTTCTTCAAAATCCAGGTGACAAGCTGAAGCAGTTGGAGCAAGAGAAGGGAATTTTCATTAGATTTGTCATCGGTCACAGGTAAAAAAAAAACTGAGGATGCATTTACAGCATGGGGCTGTATCAAGCAAATAATGCTTAAAGGTTTCAAAGTCACTGAGGTTTTAGTTTTGGTGGGAAGACTCGTGAAATATATTGATGTTGCGTGCTATTCGTCAAGGTTGCTAGGCTACATAACAGGATAAACTAGGGACTTCAACGTGTGTTACCTCATGAAAGTAAGCATCAGTTAATCCTGCAGTGCAACAGCTGGAGGTATTCTTGATCGTGCCATTGAAGCAGAAAGCAACCAACATCATGACATCCTCAGAATCGTTAGTGTTGTATATTGGCAGTAGCTCATATTCACAGCAGGCAGTGTTATTACGAGTCGAAAACTCTCCTCTTGCTTAATTTAAACACACTTTTTCAATGGCTGGCTTTACTGACCATAGTATTTTCCTTATGGTTCACCATGATCTACAGGGGCATGTCGAAGGTTACCATGAGTTGTCTGCCAAAACAAAGCTCTATTTTGCAACTGCAGTTTCGAAATGGGATGCTGCTTTCTACATTAAGGTGGATGATGACGTACATGTCAATCTTGGTAATCAACTGTTTGACATGGCTTGTTCTTTCCCCCCGTTTGAGACGCAAGCACAGCCCTTTCTTGTCTGGTTATTAAGTATCCTTTTGACTGCACTTGCAGGGGTGCTATGTTCAATTTTAGCCAAACTTCAAACAAAGCCTCGTGTTTACATTGGGTGCATGAAATCTGGACCTGTACTTGCTCAAAAGTAAGTTTTTGTGACATTGCACACCATGTCATTTTCTAGGTTTTATGTAAGCTACATTGACTGTCTTCAGCGTACTGCTGAGCTATCGGTCAATATGGACATAGATTCAAGCCATTCCTAACAGAGGATTTTAATGTGAATTTCATGGTAACTCACAGCAGATATGAATTCCATACTCGCTCAAATTGCATCAACATGAGCAGCAGATATGAATCATATGCTCGTGAAGTTCAAGCAAGGAAGGTCGTGTTTATTCAATCGAATCTGTGTACAAAAAATGTCTACACAACATAGAGTCTAGAGCTGTAAGCTATACCTGGCCATGGCATAGAAACGTCTGGCTTGTGCTAGTGCTCACACGAGAGTCTTTCCTTGAGGGCCTTTTTTAGACACACGTGACAGCTTAGTAGATATGTTTGTAATTGCTACCAAGCTGTATCCTTGTGACATCTGGCTTGTTCCAATTGTCCAAAGGGCCTTTCATGTAGGAAAATTTTAATGCATGCAAATTTTACCATTCAGTTTTGCCATTTCACACTTTTCACCACCATTTGGCCTTCCCTTGATGCTTCCTTGCAGTTCCTATATCCTCATGTGGATTACCATCAGTCTCTCTCTCTCTCTCTCTCTCCCCCCGCCCCCTTTCTCTTAGCTGCAGACAGCTTTGGAGCAGAAGCAGCCCTCTTCCTCCCTCTCTTGAGAAGTGATGCAGCCAGTTGCAGCAAGCAAAAGCCAGCCTTTATACTCAGCTAAGCAGCCAACCTACAGTCAGTTGCAGCAGGCAAAAGCCAGCTTTCATCCCAGCTAAGCAGTTAAACCTACATCCAAGTACATGCTCCATTCTAGCTGAATTTTGTTGCCAGTTCTAAGCATCTTCTACAGCTAGCAAGTTCCATTTTCAGTTAGTTGCTGTCAGTTTTGAGCTTCCTCTAGCAGCTAGTTGTAGCCAGCTTTAATGCTCAGTTAGCATCAGCCTATGTGTTCAGTTAGCATCAGTTTGTGTGCTCAGTTAGCATCAGTTATCATGCTCAGTTAGCATCAGCTTATGTGTTCAGTTAGCATCAGTTTGTGTGCTCAGTTAGTATCACTTATCATGCTCAGTTAGCATCAGCTCATGTGTCAGTTACATCACTTAGTGTGCTCAGTTAAAGCGTCTGCTATCATATTTAGCTGCAACACTTATGTGCTCACTAAGCATTGGTTATTATGCTGAGTAAACCTCAATTAAGTCTCAATTAGCATGAGTTATCAAGCCAGTTTGCATCAATTTGCAGGCTCAATTAGCAGCCAGTCTATAGTCAGCTTAAGTTTGTTGTTGAGCTTTTGATTCAGCAGAGGAGTGGAGAACTTTTGAAGAGCATGAAACTGAGAGTTTTACAGTTATCTAATTATAAAGTTGTTTATCTTTATGGGAGTAGGAAAATGCTTGCTAGAATGATGTCGAGATTGAAGTTCTTAATCCTGACCTGACTGTTGACATCGTTTGAGAGAGCCTTGTGGATATGTGCTGCTTGTCTAAAGTTGTCTGTTCTACTTCATGATTTTTACGCAATGAGTTTTCTCTCAATCACATATGTAATATTTCTTTACTAAGTGTGCATGGCAAGGAAAGAGTACATTTGGAAACTAAAGGACTTCAATAGACTTCTAAGAGCCTTGAAAGGGTACAAAGTTCTAAAAGCATACTGAACTTTGGGAGGAGGCATGATTGCCAGGGATGAATTTCACATTCTAAGAAAGACCTTGTGGATGTATTTTGGTCTTATTTTTTTGAGTGAGTGAAAATAGACTGAGTGAGAATGACAAGATAGAGGCCCCAATATTGGCCGCTCGGCAAGTCATTTCAGTAAAAGTCTCACGGCTAAAAAAATTGTGAAGCTAATTTCCATTTCTCTCCCTTGAGGGGGAGTACGGGTAGACCTTGATGAATTTCAAGCGTTAAGTCATGAACTCACCAAATCTCTAAGTTGTTCAGGTACCATCCTGTGTCCGTCTAGTGAGTCACCATCTTGTGAACTCTACTAATGAATAGGCCATTGTTGAGCAGACAGATCTTTGAGCAGATAGATGACTATCCGGTTACTCCCGTCTTAAGCTAGAACTTGTGGATAAGAGAACACCAAAACATGGAGTTGTATTGGGAATGATAGAGTTCTATATGTTCGAGGAATAACCAAAATGAGTATTATATCCTCTACATAGGAGACTAACCCTAGGGGCAGCGAAAACCTCCTAACTGGAGGGGAAAAGCGTCCCACTCATAATGTAACAACGCCTTTCTGTAGTGGCAGTGTGAAAATGCACAGAGAAATTGATCAATTACCGAAAGGAAATAAGCTTAAAGCTTTGCGGTAGGCATCATACTTTTCTGTCAATAGTGCCTAGTGAACAGATTGACAACATTGTCTTGCGTAGAGCGGTAGGTCAATGCTACCCGGTCTTCGAGCCTGGAACAAAGCTGCTCCAACATCATAGTCACTAGTATTTGTTTCAACGACAAATGGTTTACTGAGATTGACTATCTGTAACATAGGAGATATAGTGATAGCATGTTCTAATTGCTTAAAACACGCGTCAAGTGCCTCTGTCCACACAATGGGTCTATACTTATTGTATTTACCCTTCTCTACACCTTTAGACAAAGTTGATAGGGGTAATGCTATCTTAGCATAATTCCAGATGCGAGTCTGAAATAAGTTAACAAATGCCAGAAAGGATTTGACTTTGGTAGTCGTTCTCAAAATGGGCCACTCACATGCCTTCCTGGCCTTCTCATAGTCAATGCGAACACCATTTATCAAAATGACATGTCCAAGGTATGTGAGTTCATGTTTTAAGAACTCACATTTGCTCTCTTTAGCATAGAGCTTCTCTTTTTTGGAGTATGGACAGCACTATCCATAGATGGCGTCCATGCTCCAAAAGAGTCTTGCTGTAAATCAAGATGTCATTGAGAAAGACCTTTCGAGATATGGACGAAATCAATCGTTCATTTGCTGCTGAAAGGTTGCTGGTGCATTAGTGAGTCCAAATGGTAATACCAAGAACTCCTAATGACCAAATCTTGTACGAAATGCGGTCTTAAAAACATCTTTCTCAAATATCTGTATTAGATGATAGCCCATTCTCAAATCGATCTTAATGAAATACTTAGCTCTGCAGAGCTGATCAATGAGATTGTCCATTTGAGGTAATGGATAGATTAAGACCTTGTAGTCTACACATAGATGCATACTAGAGTCTTTCTTCCTCACCAGTAGCACTGGTGCACCCCAAGGTGACATACTAGGTCTCACTTGACCCAGCCAGAGGTAGTATTGAAGTTTCCGTGCAATTTCATCCTCCTTGGTGAAGTTGTCCTACAGGGCTGCCTGACATAGGCAGGCACAAGATCCATCTGATGGTCAACGGCCCTTATGGGAGCTAGACCCATTGGCAGTTCCTTTGCAAACATGTCTGAGTAATTAGACAGAATCTCACATATTAGCTGAGCCTCCAGTGATTCCTCACTCCAAGAGCTCAGACTAATTCGTCTACTACCTCAGTAGCAAAGCATAAGATTCAGTGGACTGATTTATGTCATAAATATACCGAGCAGTGGATATTCCCTCTGCAGACAGCTCACTCAGCATTGACTCATCAACGTGGGCAGCAAAATCCATGGCTAAATTATTATTATGAGTAAAACAACTTGCTGCAATCTTATCTCGTTTGCTGCTTTTCAGGACAGCAAACTTAACATTATCACAACTGAGACATGCTTCATGGGTGTGTTTTGCAGAATATGAACTTAAATTTTTACCAAAATACAATTCAAGTTTCTCTACACACCAAAACACATCACAGTCTCCGGATTGCAACAACTGAAACATTTCTAAAGCATGACAAAAATATTCATAATTAGACTCGAATACTGATGTCTACTGGGAATCGTGGGGATGTTCAGCTTGTGTACAAAAAAATTGTGAGTACTACCACTGTCAAAGAAGGCGTGAGCTAGATGCACCTTGACATATCCAACAGTGCAAATTAAATCATGGGATCCAAACACATCAATATTAAAATAACATTTCCCACAATTTAGATAAGAAGAAAAGACCTCAAGATGAGCAATGTGACAAGGATTACCTAGTGTACATGATTCTAGCTGCCCCTTTGGTTCGATTCAAAGAACATGAGGGTGATATGTGGCTTGACTTGCCATACTTCAAAGAACATGAGGGTGATATGTGGCTTGGCTTGCCATACCTGAAGTAGAGTCCTTTGGCTCAGGCTTCCTCCTGTGCTAGCGAATCAGGCACGAGGCTTCTTTGCAAGAGGCCCCGACATCTGCTTGTTGTAGTTAGTCTTTCAGGCTTGGAGTTGGAATTGTTAGCTCGATGGTTCTTTCGGTTGTTTTTACTCGTAGGCTTGTTGTTTTGCACGGCCGATGAAGATCCAACTTCCTTGTGCCCATAGGTACTACTGTAGATCGTCGCAAAGTGGATAGGCTCTTCTTGTGTTTGTAGCTTGTTCCATTAGATTCTGTTTTGATTTACAAAGAACAAGCGGATGTTTGTTGATTGAAGTTAGGGAACTTTGCAGTAATATCTCTAAAGTCATGAATATATGACTCGAGGGACTTCGTACCCTTTGACAGATTTTGAAGCTTTGAAAATTATTGTCAGGGGGATGTGAATTTCATGTGTAGCTATAACCTCGTGGCTACTTCCACTGTTACTTTTGTCCAAGGGGACTGGCCTAGAAGAAGCACCCACTTCCTAGAAGTCCCTAGTCCAATTCTTAGTGCACCCACTAGGCCCAAACGCTAGGGGTCTAAATGTTAGGCCCAAGAGAAACCAATGTTTCATTGGTTAGAAGGGTTAGGATTTTAATGTGAGCGGCAAACCAGTGTTTCATTGGTTTTGGTGGGTTAGAGCATTAATGAGGGGGCCACGTGGCAGCCCCACATGCATGCCCACCAACCCCTGCCTCTCCTTCCATGCTTGATTTGACTAAGGCATACTGGATCTTTTTTGACGTTTTTCTTCTTGCTCCTCTCTCACGCATCCCGAGGTCATTTTTCTCTACCTTTCTCTCTACGGTTGTATGGAAGCATTAATTGCTGCTGTATGTAACAAATCTGGTTGTACGGTCTGTTGCACGCTTTCCAAGGCGGGTTGTACAGCCCATTTGCTGGCTGTACGGATTTCCTTGCACACTTTTTTGGCTGTATGGACTGTTTCTGCTCCATTTTCTAGCTGTACGGACAGCTGCACGCATCCCGATGCTGTTGTACTGGATGTTGTGATTGCCCTGGACGTGGATTGTGGTGATTTCTTGGCTGTACGACTGAGCTACATCCACTTCGAGGTGGTATTCTTTGCTGGTGTCGGTGATTGCATTCATCTTGGGGCTTGGTAGCTGATGGACTAGCCTTTTCCTTACCTATTACAGCCTCTTCGCCCGTGAGCCTTGCTCTTCCCTCTCAGTTCAGCTCCCAATCTATCTTTCTCTCTTTTTTATTCTCTCTCTTTCCCCTTGACAGGAAGTCATTTCTACACCCCTGGGGGCCTGGACAGAGGATAGGTGCAGGAAAGAGCTTGCCCCTCTTCCATGGACAACATTCCATACAGGTTGTAAACAGATACCCAGCCACAGAGGGTGTACTTGGAAAGGTGCTAGAGGGACAATGTATTGCATTTCAAGCCTTGAGGCTGTTTGAGCACTTCTTGGGATTTGCATTGATGCCTTGTTATCGTCAGGCATTGGGAAATGCCTTAGTTTTGGCACTTGGGTATAGTGGTGCACTAGAGTTGGATGCAGGCAGAGGCCAATTGTTGGCTCTGGTAGTGGAAATTGTGGAAAATGCAAGCAGGACAGTACAAGGGTGCGCCGTTGTTGTAAAGCAGAATTCCTCTTTTGAAGAATTAAATAAATACCGAAAGGGGCGCCAAAGTGTTTGGGGCCAGTGTGGTGTCTCGTGTTTGGTTCCATTGAGCAGGGGCACCCTAGCCTCCATCGAGTTTCTTTTCAAAGTTGTTTTTAATTGGTTTTGTGCTTAATGAAGTGCCTGAAAGATATGCAATGTGGCTGTAAATGACGTGGATGCTATGTTGGTTACACTTTACTTCCCTTTAGTTAACTGAAGGCCGGTTTCAATTATTGTACTAATTAGGTTCTTGCAGAAATTCTCTTGTAAATGCCTCACAAATTCTAGTCCGAGATTTGGGAGCAAAAGGCTTTGCCTTCAACTCTCACCACCACGTGAAAGCCTTCCCTCCTAAATACATCTCAACAAGGGTCGGATGGATATTGTAAGGACAGTCAATGATGGCGAAGTGAGCTCTCCACCTGTTTAACCATGAATGGACATATTCTGGAGTACTGTCTTTCTTCTCACCCGAGTATATATCAGGAGAAAAGGAGGGCACACCATAGTGCTTCTTATGAGCTTCCTGGGTTTGTTGTAAAAGTATTAGCTGCCACTGAGTACTTAGTATTTTATTGAAAAAGAGGTGGATTTACAATACAACCCAAGTATTTTATTGAAAAAGAGGTGGATTTACAATACAACCCAACACAACCTTTTATACAATAACACTAGAACCTGCTAAGCACCTCTAATACCAGCATAATAAATTTTGGATAACATTTCCCTCCCCTGGCTGCCGAGAATGTGGACATGCTTGGCAGACAGGAAAGAATCAAATTGGCACATGCTATATATATATATATATATTCAAGTGGCTGTACATAATTCAACATCTCTTCACACATCTCGTCTTGCTTTGAACCTTTTCAAGCGAAATCCATTCACTCTTTCAATGGGCATTTGCTGACCAAGCTCTTGCAGATGATATGTTCCGTTTGCATAAGCCTTCAAGATAATAAATGGGCCTTCCCACCTTACCAAAAATTTCTTATCCAAACGGTGATCAAGTCTATTATCATATTTCAGAACTAAATCTCCTTCCTTAAAAACATCTGATCATCCATTCTGGCCTTCATAATTCTCTGTTGTATTTCATTGGTAAGCTTTGCGTGAAACCAGAAAGTAATTATCTTCACACAAATTCACCACTTAATCAATTGGAGTAAGAGAACACAATCACACAATGAAAACGACAGCAGAATGGGTACAATCTCCCCCCCCTAGATGAGGGGCTCACGCTTCCTCATCTAGAGTATTTATGATTTTTCATAAAAGCACCAAGGAGCCAAAATGATCCCTCTCATCCAAAAATGAGGGATTTGCTTTACATAGCCATCTTAGGGCCCAAAATGATTTATGTTCTCAACAAAATAAATTGCTCAAACTTGCAATAATCAAACAAATACAAAATTGGCCCATGGCCATATATAATGCACTGTGCGACACCTCGATCGGTACCCTCGCACTAGCTCTAATCCTCGCTATGAGTTCCATCACCTGTACTCAAGCCGCCAATTACATTAGTTATTAACAATCGATTGAACGAATCACCGAATCAACCGATCCCAACATAACCGCGCTCAAAGCACAATAATCAAGCACAACACCAATAACACTATAGACATCAGTATTAACATGGAATCATCCACAATACCGATCATCTAGCATGGCAAAACACAAGCTAGTCAGGCGTCCCCAACTAACCACACAAAGTATCCACTAGGACCCCTGCCGCGTCCGGTGCGCTCCTATGGAGTACTTTGCCATAGTCACACTCGACTAAAAATAATAATGTCCAAAACAAGATATATCATAAATATAATTTCCGTAACATCCCTCTTGCTTGGATTGCAACTGACCTCAGTTGCGTGTTTGATTATAGGAACTAAGGAGGTCTGGAAAAGTTCGAAAGAACCGCTCAGGCATCCATTGAGCATCTTCTCTTGGATGGTTCTTAAATTTGAGCAAGTATTTAGTATAGACATTTCCTTTTCGGGTCGAAGTCTGTTGATGATTAACAATGCATTCGGGTTCTAGAATTTCTTCTTCATCAACAATCAAGGGAGCCTCTTCATAGACGGGATGAATAGGTAAAGGTCCTTTGAAGGGCTTTAAGAGGCTGATATGAAAAGTATTATGTATTTTTCAATTATCAGGTAATTCAAGCCTATAAGCTAGATCATTGATTTTCTGAATCACCTTGAATGGTCCATAAAAACGTGGTGACATCTTGATTGCTGGCCATTTCTCAACACTCTTCAATCTTCTTTTCTCAATCCGAAGAAGTACATAATCGCCTTCTTTAAAAAGCATGTGTTTCCGTTTCTTATTAGCTTGTTTTGTGTACTTCTCTTGAGCTATTGCAATCGCTTCTTGAACTTCTTTGAGAATATTTTGATAATCATAGGTAAATGCATCTGTTGCTTCCACTCTATGGGTGAATCGTGTGATAGGAATAGGTAAAATCTTCCCATAGATAATCTCAAAGGGTGCTCTTCCAGTTGCAGAATGAGGAGTATTATTATAAGCAAACTGTAAGAGATGAATGTATTTGTCCGAAGTCTTTGGTTGACTTCCTACATAAGCTCTTATGATATCCAGAATAGTTTTGTTTGTAACTTCAGTTTGTCTATTCGATTCTGGATGGAAAGCTGATGAGAAGTCTAATTTAGTGCCCAGATTATGAAATAATGCAGTCCAGAAATTACTGCAAAACTTCGAATCTCGATCAGACACTATAGTCTTTGGCAAGCCATGATGAAGAAAGATATGCTTGATGAATAAATGTGCAGCTTGCTGAGCTGTTAAAGTCTTCTTGCATGGGATGAAATAAGCTTGCTTACTAAAGCGATCTATTATCGTCCAAATCATATCATTTTGATTCGCTGTAGTAGGAAAACCTGTTATGAAATCCATTGATATTTGTTCCCAAGGTTGCGTAGGAATAAGCAAAGGCATAAGCAATCCTGGGGTCTTGCCTTTGTAACTCTTGATCTTCTTACAAGTGATGCATTCGGCTACAAACTTAGCCACATCTTTTCTTATAGTAGGTCAATGGAATTCTCTTGCTATCACTTGTAAAGTGGCAGTCACTCCCCTATGTCCCATATATGGTGGTTGGTGCATTTCCTCCATTACAATTTGTCTAAAGGGTTGAGTGATGCATAATTTCTTTTGATAAAAGAGGTATCCATCATTGCATGAATAGTCCAACATAGGATTCCAATTGTTATTTTCTAGTTTGTTCCATATATCGGAGAAGTCTGGATCCCCTTGATAAGAATTCTTCATACCTTCAAAAGGCTGGGTCTCTACAGCAGTGATGTGATTAATACTTGGCTTTCTGCTAAGAGCATCAACAACTACATTCTCCTTTCCAGGTTGATACTGAATCATGGGTTGAAAACTCTGTATAAATGATGCCCACTTGATGTGCCTATCGGATATTAGTGGTTGAGTCAACAAATGCTTGATAATTTGCTGATCGGTTTTGATAAGAAACTTAGATCCCATCAAATAATGTTTCCACATTCGTAAGGCATGAACAACAGCGGTTAATTCTTTATCATATGTACTGTAATTGCATTCCGCTGGTTTTAGTTTTCGGCTCTCATATGCTATTGGATGTCCATCTTGCATAAGTACGGCTCCAATTCCATATCCACTAGCATCGGTTACAGCTACAAAGAATGGTCTAAAGAAATCGGGTAATTGCAACACAGGAGTTTGTGTGAGAGCTTCTTTCAAAGCTGTAAAAGATTTATCTTGACGCTCAGTCCATAAAAAATGCTTAGCTTTTCTAAGAAGGTCTGTCAATGGATGTGCAATGTATGCGAAATTCTTGACAAACTTTCTGTAAAAGCTACACAATCCCAAGAATGATCTCAATTCATGTATATCTCGGGGTTTAGGCCATGTGACTATGCACTCAATCTTCTTTGGATCTACTCGAATCCCATTGACGGATACAATGTGACCCAAATACTCTATCTGATCTTGAAAGAAACTGCTCTTTTTAAGATTTATGTATAATTGATTTTCTTTCAAGAGTGAAAAGACTAGCTTCAGATGTTCTTTATGCTCCTCAACATCTTTGCTAAACACCAGAATATCATCGAAAAATACTACCACACAATCTTGGTGTTTAAGAAAGATTCGGTTCATCATCCTACTAAAAGTAGCTGGAGCATTAGTTAGCCCAAAAGGCATAACTAAGAACTCATAATGTCCCGTTTGAGTTCTAAAAGCAGTCTTGTATATATCCTCTTCTACCATACGAACTTGATGATAGCCGGATTTGAGATCTATCTTACTGAAAACCTTGGCCCCTTTCAATTTGTCCAAAAGATCATCAATCCTAGGGATTGGATATCTGTTCTTCACTGAGATTTTGTTCAGTGCACGATAGTCTATGCACATTCGGTAAGTTCCATTTTTCTTTTTGACTAATAAGACAGGTGCTCCATAAGGAGAACTGCTGGTCCTTATCAATCCTTTCTCTATCAATTCCTCCACTTGCTTTTGTATTTCCTTTTGCTCTAGCTGGTTGACTCTATAAGGAGCTTTGCAAGGTGGAGTATTGCCCGGTAAGATTTCTATCCTATGATCTTCAGGTCGAGAACATGGTAGTCCAGGCGGTAAATCCTCTAAGAAACAATCAGAAAATTGAGAGAAATTTTGGTACGTAGGCTTAGTGTTTGGCTGAGTAGCCGTAACCGTATTCACCAAAATAAGATATGTCTTCTCACGTTTTTTAATTGCTCTTTTAGCTTGTGTGTGGTTGAGTAAAGGATTGACCTCAGATTTCATTGAGCTTTTCAGACATATTTCTTGTCTGTCCTTCTCAATCCACATCTAATGTGAATCATAATCTATCTTAGGATTGTATTGACGCCTCCATGGCATTCCTAAGATGATGTCCACTTCCTGTAGGGGTGCCACTAGAAAGTCTCGTGTATCCTTGTAGGGTTTGATTGAGATTTTAAGATTCTTGACTTCTCTAGTTACAATTGTACTTTGTTTTGGTAAAAGCAGCTTTGACGTTATAGTTAGATGGGAAAGACTCTAGGTTTAGCTTTGCTAAGGTTCTTTCCGAAATGAAATCATGTGTACTACCATCGTCATGCAAAATAACTTCTTCTTTGCCATTAATGAAACCTTTCATCTTTAGAAGAGCATGACAATTATACTTACCTCCCTCTTGCTTGGCTGCTACGTCGTCAATCATGTGCACTTTCGCTGTCGGGGTCTTCTTTCTTTCAGGACACTCAGTGGCTATGTGTCCTAGCTTGTTGCACTTGAAACACCTTATTTCTTTCTTCAGAAAAGTCCCACCGCTTGGCTTCGAAGAAGAATCTGTCTTCTGTGGTACAAAACCATTTTTAGATTTAAAGAAGGGCTTTTTATCAAATCTCTTTTTCTTATGGAAGGGTACATGCCGTTCTTGATCTTTTCCTTCTTTTGGGATCCCATTCTTCCTTTCACAGTTCATTGCAAGAGAAATTACTGAGCTCAGTGAGCGAGGATGAAACATGTTAATCTTGGCTCTCAACTTAGACTTTAGACCTGCCACATACTTCCTTCGTTGATCACGCTCATTAATTTTCTCTAAAGACTGTAATTGGATCAACGTTTGCCAAAATCTATCAGTATATGTGGAGATCGTTTCCTTATCAAACTGCCTGAAAGTGTCCCATTGTTGTCTAGCTTTTGCTTTGAAATGTGAGGGAAGGAAATCTCACTTGATGAGCTTTTGAAAAGACTTCCAAGATTTTGGTCGCCTTTTACTGTGCTTAGTGATGTTCCACGAAAGTGCAGCACTCTCTACTAAATGATTTGCAGCACATTTAATCTTATCTTTTTCAAAGAATTTCTCCCCCGAAAAATAATCATCTAGCTGACTGATCCAAGACAATACAGTGCGTGCGTCTTTCTTTCCATCAAAATTTTCAAATGAGAAAGCTTTACTACTTATCTTACTCTTCTTCCTCGAATTTTGTGCTCTCAGTGTGGCTTTGACTGTCCTAATAATAGTATCATCGTCAGAATCATCGTCGGATGACTCATCATCAGATGAATGTCTTTTCCTTTTCTTACCATTGATTTTTTTTTCCAATCTCTCCCTATGCTCACGCTCATAAGCTAACTGTGCCTGAAGTGCATCCAGCTGCTCTTGGAGCGTGGGTGGTTCTGGCTGCTGTGCCATGATAATGCGATAAATACAAATAAAGCGGAGTGGAGGAAAATAAAGATACTAAGTGTATGAGAATTAAACGGATGGAAATAAAGTGCGTTTTCGAGTGTATGGTAAGAAATGGATGGCGGAAAATACTAAGTGTATGAAATATAAAGCAAAAAGAACCACTTATCTCACTCTTTGATCGGAGGTAGAAAAGACTAGAGTGGGAGATATGTGACCAATGATGTCGCTCGTAGTCGCCTTGCGCTCGACTGATCTCCAATTAATTGCTCGGTGATTTCGTGGTTCCAAATCGCCTTCTTGATTCGAGCTTTCAGATTTGGTAATGGTCTTCGCCTTGTTGAGCTCCGATCGCCTTGTTGAATTTTCCTCTTCTTCTCCCCTTTTTAAAAAAAAAAGGGCCTTTGAACCTTTGGGGTCCTTTTAAAAAAATAAAAATAAATTATAAAATAAATAAATGAAGCCTTTGAACCTTTGATGCAAGGTTAGAAAGAGAAATGGCGATGCGGGTGGCGGCTATACAGAGGTCTCCCCAAGGGCGGTCGCTATGGAGTCTACCGCTCAGCGCTGTCTGCATTGATAGAGGTCAGAGGACCAGAGATTTCCCCACTTCGAAATTTGGAGTACAAGAGCTTGGGAGTCGTAATTTTGCAGGCGGCTGGCTGAACAGCGTCCTCGGGAATGCTTGAGTGCACAACTTCATTGCGCGTAGGCAGAAGCTGCTGACTTTAGGTCTATAGGACTGCGTGGGTCTACGCGCAGAATTGAAGGAAGAGAGACTCAATGGTTCTGTGGCCCAATGTTACGTACAATTTCTAATCTCTCTTATCTCGTTTCGTCAATCACGGGTAAGACGAATCACAGGCGCTGGCATCACAAATTTCCTCCCAGCCTTTCTCATGGATAGCATACACACAAAAGATACGTAACTTTTCATTCCTCATGCCTATCCACAAGCCCACAGTTCCCTAGATGGTTCCCCTTGCCACATGTCATCATTTTAGGCCTTTAGCTTGGTACACCATTTACCCCTCTCTTGGGACACAATTAAAACATTTGCCCCTTGGCATTATTACACATTTAGGTGCACCTAGGCCTTCGCACTCAGAACCACCTAGTCGATGCCAATACACCCTCACCTAGGACCTTGGCAGTTACTTCCCTTGACCATTTAATTTACGCACATAACATATTACAAAAGTCGGTCATCTAAGAGAAAATGCCCACCGATCTTTCCGAGGTCATGCTATCTCGGCTAGAGCATAACATTCCTTCCCTCTTCAAGCATGAGCGTCCTCGATGATGAAATCTTGGAACACTCTCCATAACTGGTATACGGATTCCCATGTAGCTTCCGATAGAGGTAGACCATGCCATGTAACGAACACCGTGGGTATCTTCCGATTGCGCACTTGCATTGTTCCTCGGTCCAGGATTCTTGTTGGTTTGCGTCTTGCATTATCCTCTATCTCCTGAAACAAAACAACACCTTTGATTAGTGAGTCACCTGTATGCAAAAATTTCTTTAAACGAGAAACATGAAACACTGGGTGCATCTTACACCCCGGTGGTAATTCTAATTCATAGGCTACCTTGCCTATTCTTTTTAGAATTGACCATGGCCCACAATATCGAGGTGATAACTTAGCACACTCTCCTGCAGTCAAAGACTTAGAGATTGAAGGAACTCTGAGAAAAACTTTTTCCCCTTCCTTAAATTCTCTAGTGGATCGGTTTTCATCCGCATACACCTTAGCTCTATCCATAGCTTAGCGGATGTTAGCTCTCGCAAGTGCTAGCATCTCCCGCATCTGAACCACAAAGTTCGCGGCACTAGGCACTTTCTGAGGTACTCCAACTATAGTTGGATTCGCTGGCCTATAACCTAGTTCAGTTCAAACGGACTGAACCCTGTAGAGGAATGTTTTCTATCATTGTAGGCAAACTCGAACAATGGCAACCACTTGTCCCATGTATGTTGCCTCAATGACACATATGCTCTAAGCATATCCTCTAAAATTTGGTTGATTCTTTCCGTCTGACCATCCGTTTCTGGATGATCCCCACTACTCATTCTCAACTCAGTCCTTAGTGTCTCAAATACTACAGTCCAAAAATGACCGGTAAATTTGACATCTCTGTCTGACACTATGGATCTGGGTAATCCATGCAGACGAAATATATGTCTAATAAACAAATCCGCCACTTGCGGGGCACTAACAGACTCTCTAGTTGGAATGAAGTGAGCCATCTTGGTAAGACGATCAACCACCACAAGGATAGAATCATATCCACCTTGTGTCGTAGGCAGCCCTACAATAAAGTCCATGGAAATGCTCTCCCACTTACTTAGTGGTATCTCCAAGGGCTGTAAAAGGCCAGGTGGCTTCACCCGTTCTGCCTTACTTACCTGACACGAAAAACAACGTGTCACATATTCATGAATATGCTTTTTCATCTTTGGCCAAAAGAAATCTCGCTTCACGAGATCATATGTCTTCTCGACTCTTGGATGTCCCGCACATGGGCTATCATGGCACTGTCGAATGACTCTCTGCCTGAGATCATTCTGACTAGGTACTACTACCTTGCCATTTCTTTTCAGCATACCATCCCTTATGGCATATCTTGCATAAGTTTGGCCTTTTCTGGATGCCAGGTCATCCTTTTCGTTTTCCCCAGCCTTAGGTCATAGACTTTGGACAAACTCGTCCACCTTTTGAGTTTCTCTAATCTCGGCCATTAGAGCACTCTCTAACACCATGAAACTCATGTTATGCATAATGCGTGACAACGCATCAGCAACTTTATTATCTTTTCCTCTTCGGTATCGAATCGTCAAATTAAACTCCTGCATGAGTTCTGCCCACCTAGCTTGGCGGCCTCTCAAGTCAGGTTGTTTACAAAAATGTTTCAGAGTATCATGATCAACATCCACATAAAACTCTGATCCATACAAATAATGTCACCATGTTTTCAAAGCATGGACAACAGCATACAACTTCAATTCATGAGTTGGCTAATTACTTTGAGAGGGAGAAAGCTTCTTGCTTTCAAAGGCTACTGGCCTTCCCTCTTCGAGGAGAACTGATCCTACGGCGATGCCACTTGCATCGGTTTCAAGGAACAACGGTTTCTGGGGATCAACTATTTTTAACACTGGTCCTGTGACCACAGCTTGTTTTATGGTGTTAAAACTTTCTTGTTGATTCTGTCCCCATATAAAAGGTACTTTATCTGAGGTCAGATCAGTGAATGGCGATACTATTTCGAAATATCCTTTGATATGCCTTCGATAAAATTGAACAAATCCCAAGAATGATCGCAAAAGCGGTCAGACTCTGAGGGATTGGCCAAGTCAGTATCGCAGCCACTTTCTTTGGATCCATTTCTAACCCCTCTGGAGTAATTATGAATCCTAAGTATTCAAGTCTAACCATACACAGTATAGTTTTCTTCTTATTTACATAAAGACTGGCTTTCCTCAAAGTACTAAACACTATTCTTAAGTGTTTGTGATGCTCAGTAATACTTTTACTGAATACCAGAATATTGTCAATAAAATGTACTACAAACTTTCCGATATATGGACGTAGTAAATCGTTCATAAGCATGACGAATATAGCAGGAGCATTGGTAAGTCCAAAGGGCATTACCAAAAACTCATAATGACCAAACCTGCTTCTAAAAGCGGTTTTATGCACATCCTCGGCTCTAATACGGATCTGATGGTAGCTACACTTAAGATCTATCTTACTGAAAATTACGGCTCCATGCAATGCATCTAGCAAATCATCGATCTGAGCCATCGGATACCTGTGCTTAATAGTGATATTATTCAGTGCTCTGTAATCTATACAGAGGCGAAAAGTATCATCTTTCTTCCTCTTTAATATCACTGGCGAAGCAAAAGGTGAAAAACTGGATTGAATCTGCCCAAGCTTGAGGTATTCTTCCAGTTGTCTTCGCACCTCAGCTTCCTCTGTAAATAATCTATAGGGAGGTCTATTTACAGGTTGTGCCCCCGAGATAAGCTCAATTTTATGTTGAACGTTCCGCTCTGGAGGTAACCCATAAGGTAACTCATCCCTAAAACAATCAGAGAACTTCTCCGATATCTCTTTAGCCAACTCGATCATTTTCCCATCTTGGGTAGCCTCAGTGCTAGCCGATGCATCATCAATCGACTCTACCGATGCTATACACAGACACAGAAACTCTTTCGGAGTCTTCCGAATTTCCATGGCTGAAATCAATGGTTCTCGAGGTAAATCCTTCTCACCTCGCAAAACATATTCTACTCCGTTCATCTTGAACTGGTAAATATGCTTTTTCCAATCAATGGCTGGATTTTTCCAAAAATGCCAAGCCATGCCTAGGGCTATATCTGCGTGAGCAAGCCTGGTCAACTCAAAGTCCAGCTTCTCAACATAGTCCTGAATTCAAAGTTCTAATTGGGTAACCCTTTGGTCCCATACTTCAGTTGAACTTCCGTCCGCCATCCTGACCGTATAAGCATAGTCAGACGGACTAGTTTTCAGCTTGAGCCTCTTAATAAGCTTCGAGTTAATTACATTGTGCATTGTCGCTAAGTCAAACAACACAATCACATCATGATTGGCTACTTGCCCTTTCATTTTAATCAACTCGGGCTCATCGAAAACCGTATACCTCGTTGCTGCGGGCTTTGAAAGGATGTTATCAGGTGCACCGCTTACTAACTTAGTAACAGACACACTTAACAACACAGGTACTAACCTCTGAGAAGGTCCCGCCAATTGCATCTGCATATGTTCTGCATTGGGACTCTCCTGCATTTCCGTGTTGCATTCAGATATTATCATATTGGCTGTGCGACGGTCTTTGTTCAGTGGACAATCTTTCCACTGATGTCGCTGAAGGCAACCAAAGCACAATCCTTCTTTTCTAGCTTTTTCTTTTTGCTCAGGGGTCAACGAGGACTTTGACCAAGCCCGGGCTGCCATTGGAGTTACTTTTCTTTTCACTCCAACGGTGGTACTTGTCTTTGCTGGTCCCTCAACCGGCGTCACCTGCTTGGTTTGGCCACTTGGCTGCGAGACACTTGTCTTTGAAGTCCATTTCCTCTGAAATCCCCCTTTTCTCGAGTACTCATGCTGAGTCCCTGCCTGCACAAATCCACTAGATCTGCCTCTGGCATCCTCATAGTTCAGGGCTATTGCAATAGATTTATCTAATGTAGTCACATATTTACCCCGAACTTCCATTTTAATCTTGTCGTTCAGTCCATAGATATAGTCTTTTAACTGAACCGACATAGGGAGAGGGTCTGTTATTTTAATAACACATTCCCTGAACTTGTCAGTGTACTGCCACCGACAAATTCCTCTGGCGAAGGTTTCTATAAGCATCCCAAGCTCGGGACTCTTCGTCAGGTGGAAGAAAGTGTTTCTTAAATTCAGCTTTAAACCCTTCCATCTGTTGCTTTATCTTTCTGTTGCTTTATCCACCATCTATCCGCTGCCTCAATAAACAGGTGAGTGGTCTCGCGGATTTTCTTTAGATCAGATCTGATTTCACAAATGGCGAAGGCTTCTTCCCACTTGTGTAACCAAACCTCGATCACATCAGAACTGCGCTCGGTCATCCGACCAGCGTACTTCTCCGGTCTATAGTTGGCAATATTAGGTATCTTGACCTTCGCACGTTCTGATGAGTGTATACTGGGCTCTGGCTCTGCTGGAGCTTTGCCCTTTTCATTTCTAGATGGTCTAGCCGACAAGGCTTACACCATCTCCCTAATTTCATTTTGACCAGCATTCACTTGAAGCTGTTGGTTCATGATCTGTTGTAAAGCATCTTCTAATACAGAAATCCTACCCACCAAAGTAGGCGTTGTGTGATGGGACACTTCTTGCGTAGATCGCGCTCTAGATTCACTAGGATTTACCCTGGAATCTTGTCCCTCTGCCTCCATTGTTTCAAAAGGGAAAATAGTTTTTTTTTTTTTTCACTTCAGATTCCCCTTTGCTGTACAGGAATAAATCAACTGCAAACTCTGATGTACAGGAATAAATCGACTGCAAATTGAAAATTAGAAATTTGTATAGAAGAAATAAAATAATCCCTGGAGTCTTCACGTAGCGCAGATATCCCGCTTTCCTTATGAGCAACGATGCTACGAGTCATGTAGCGGCTGAGTCAATCCAAAATAGGAGCAGGGTTCCCGTAAGCAAGACGGACGTTCCTTTCTCTATCCTTACTGTTTCGTCGAAGTACAGGCCATATAATATCACAGGTAGGTCCTCGCTATTGGCCACCTCTTCAGAATAGTCACGACGCGATACCAGCGTGACTACGAAGTTGCGCCATCACCACGAACTCTTGCGCTGAAACGTGCCTTCAGAAGAGAAAGCTTCGTCGATGAAGCCACTGATACGCTTGACACCGCCGCCTCGCTCACGGGCTATTCGCGTCGAAGGGCCTCCCCGTTCACGAGCCACTGTTAAGCCCACGAATAGTCACCTAACACACACGTCGCTCGCCTTCCTTCTCGTCGGTAGAGTGTAGTGCAACGGGATATTCCAACAGAGCGCAGGGAAGAGAAATCGATGGGGCAGGAGTCCATCCTCTGGAAACCCGTCGGCATGAGAGTACCTAATTATTACGAGCTCATATTCTGCACAAATGTTTTCAAGCGGGTGCTCCGAATGATACGCTCCCACAGCGTAATCTTGCGTTGAAGCCTTGCTTCTAGTTCCCTGTCGAACCTGAAGCTCTGATACCAACTGTTACGTACAATTTCTAATCTCTCTTATCTCGTTTCGTCAATCACGGGTAAGACGAATCACAGGCGCTGGCATCACAAATTTCCTCCCAGCCTTTCTCATGGATAGCATACACACAAAAGATACGTAACTTTTCATTCCTCATGCCTATCCACAAGCCCACAGTTCCCTAGATGGTTCCCCCTGCCACATGTCATCATTTTAGGCCTTTAGCTTGGTACACCATTTACCCCTCTCTTGGGGCACAATTAAAACATTTGCCCCTTGGCATTATTACACATTTAGGTGCACCTAGGCCTTAGCACTTAGAACCACCTAGTCGATGCCAATACACCCTCACCTAGGACCTTGGCAGTTACTTCCCTTGACCATTTAATTTACGCACATAACATATTACAAAAGTCGGTCATCTAAGAGAAAATCCCCACCGATCTTTCCAAGGTCATGCTATCTCGGCTAGAGCGTAACACCCAATGGGTAAGGCGCCGGTCTACAGAACCGGAGATTCTAGAAGAATCTGCAGCGGTTGCTGGTCCGTGGCTACAGTGAGGCGCGCGCAGATGAAAAGACTCCCATAACTAGGGGCGGCTGCGCAGAAGGAGGTATTTACTACAGGTCATTCCGCACGTGACGATGGCTGGCGTGATTTTTTTTTTTTTTTTTGAGATGCAGATGGGTGCACGCAGACCAAAAGAACCTCGAGTCCTGAGGCGACTTCGCGGCTAACCGAGGAGCTGCGCAAGAAGAGCCGTAGACTGTGGAGGGCTCTGGAGTCTGCTGCGCACACGAGACGGTGACCCTCTAAAAGCTTCGTGATCTTTTTCTTTTTCTTTTTTTCTTTCCGTGGGCTTTCTTTTTGAATCCACACGAGGAAGCTTCAAACTTTCTTTTCTTCACAAGAGCGTGACCCAAGCTCTGATACCACTGAAACCAGAAAGTAATTATCTTCACACAAATTCACCACTTAATCAATTGGAGTAAGAGAACACAATCACACCATGAAAACGACAGCAGAATGGGTACAATCTCCCCCCCCTAGATGAGTGGCTCACGCTTCCTCATCTAGAGTATTTATGATTTTTCATAAAAGCACCAAGGAGCCAAAATTATCCCTCTCATTCAAAAATGAGGGATTTGCTTTACATAGCCATCTTAGGGCCCAAAATGATTTATGTTCTCAACAAAATAAATTGCTCAAACTTGCAATAATTAAACAAATACAAAATTGGCCCATGGCCATATATAATGCACTGTGCGACACCTCGATCGGTACCCTTGCACTAACTCCAATCCTCGCTGTGAGTTCCATCACTTGTACTCAAGCCGCCAATTACATTAGTTATTAACAATCAATTGAACGAATCACTGAATTAACCGATCCCAACATAACGGCGCTCAAAGCATAATAATCAAGCACAACACCAATAACACTAGCGACATCAGTATTAACATGGAATCACCCACAATACCGATCATCTAGCATGGCAAAACACAAGCTAGTCAGGCGTCCCCATCTAACCACACAAAGTATCCACTAGGACCCCTGCCGCGTCCGGTGCGCTCCTATGGAGTACTTTGCCATAGTCACACTCGACTACAAATAATAATGTCCAAAACAAGATATATCATAAATATAATTTCCGTAACATTGCGTCCTGTCGTTGCTCATCTAACCTCTCCAAAGCAAATAATCTAGCAGCGCATGTCTCTGTTTCATCCAAGTTATGTTCCACAGCTATTCTCAAGGTTGGCAATTCTAGTTCGATTGGTAAGATTGCCTCTGTTCCATACACCAAATGAAAGGGGGTGAAACCTGTAGCTACTTTGTGAGTAACCCGGTATGCGCATAAGGCTGTGGGCAACTATTTCTCCCATTCACCTCTGCTCTTTTCAATTACTTTAGCAATGATATCACACAATAAACCATTAGTCTTTTCCACATGGCCCTGGCATTGAGGGTAATAGGCTGAAGAAAATCTATGTTTTACTGACAACCGAGACAGCATCATTTGCAAGACATCTGCTCTAAATGCTGGGCCATGATCTGTTGCTATTTCCAGAGGGCAACCAAAGTGTGACACACCACTCCTGGATGTCTTTATGCATAGTGGGCCACCAATACCCTGCTGTCAACTTTTCTGGCAGTACTTTCGTGTGCAAAGTGACCCCCACGTACATCCTCATGGCAAGCTTCCATCACCCGCTGTGCTTCTGCAGTCCCAATCACCCTCCGCAAGATCATATTCTTGCCCATCTTATGTAAAGTATTCCCCAATAGTGTGTAGGGCCTGGATTTCACCAACAACCTCTTTTGCTCCTGTTTTGACATATCTTCAGGGAACACCCCTTCCTGCAAATAGTGATACCATCCTGTAAATTCTCGAGCCCTGTTTCCAAGAATAAGGCACCCACCATACGCTTAAGACAATGCATCAGCCCGTGCATTTTGCTGCCTAGTTATATGCAGGAATGACCTCACGTTTAAGCCCTTACACAACTGCTCTGCTTCTTTCTGCAAGGGTTTAAGTGCTCCATTTCGTACCTGCCACACCCCTTGCATCTGAGAAATTACTAACAGAGAATCTCCACATATAGTTAACCCTCATATTTCCTTTTCTTTGCTGTACTTAAAACCATAAATCAGGGCTGCATACTCAGCCTCGTTATTAGAGTTCACACAGCAAATTTCCTTTTCTTCTGCAGCAATTTCCTGTACTCTTTTGAAAAGCCCCATCAAAGTACAAAGTATATGCTAGTTCCATCACTCCCTGTGTTTGCTGTGTAGACTGTGTTTCACATTGTTTTCTTCCTTCCTCTTTGACCTGAATTTCCGTTTCCTCTGCCATCTCTTTTCCTGTAAGCAGATCCGCCAGGGTGGCACGTGTAGAGTGCTCTGTCATGAAGGTAAATTGAAATTCCTGCAACTCAGCCAGCCACTTTACAAACTTCCCAGAAGGATTGGGCTTCTTCGCAAGATAGGGCATGATCACTCAATCGGCCAGAAAAATAAAAGGCTTGGACAGCAGATATGACCTGAACTTACGTACTGCATACATCATTGCCAGCCCTTATTTTTCTACCTCCGAATATTTCCCCTCCACATCCATTAGACGGGGGCTCGCATAATAATCCAACCATTTGGGAAGGGTTCAAAGCTGAATTCAAGAAACACTTTCTCCCACCTGATGAAGAATCCCGAGCTTGGGATGCTTATAGAAATCTTCGTCATAGGAGTTTGTCAGTGGCAGAGTACACTGACAAATTCAGGGAATGTGTTATGAAAATAACAGACCCTCTCCCTATGTCGGTTCAGTTAAAAGACTATATCTATGGACTGAACGACAAGATCAAAATGGAAGTTCGGGCTAAGTATGTGACTACATTAGATGAATCTATAGCAGTAGCCCTGAACTATGAGGATGCCAGAGGCAGGTCTGGTGGATTTGTGCAGGCAGGGACTCAGTATGAGCACCCGAGGAAAGGGGGATTTCAGAGGAAATGGGTTTCAAAGACAAGTGTCTCGCAGCCAAGTGGCCAAACCAAGCAGGTGAAGCCGGTTGAGGGACCAGCAAAAACAAGCACCACCGTTGGGGTGAAAAGGAAAATAACTCCAATGGCAGCCCGGGCTTGGTCAAAGTCCTCGTTGACCCCTGAACAAAAAGAGAAAGCTAGAAAAGAAGGATTGTGCTTCGGCTGCCTTCAGCGACATCAGTGGAAGGATTGTCCACTGAATAAAGACCGTCGCACGACTAATATGATAATATCTGAATGCGACGTAGAAATGCAGGAGAGTCCCAGTGCGGAACATATGCAGATGCAACTGGCGGGACCTTCTCAGAGGTTAGTACCTTGTTTGTTATGTGTATCTGTTGCTAAGTTAGTGACGAGTGCACCTGATAACATCCTATCTAAGCCCGCAGCAACGGGGTATACAGCCTTCAACGATACGGAGTTAATCAAGATGAAAGGGCAAGTGGCCAGTCATGATGTCATTGTGTTGTTTGACTCCGCGTCAACTCACAATGTGATTAACTCCAAGCTCGTGAAGAGGCTGAAATTAAAGACAAGTCCATCTGACTATGCGTATACAGTCAGGATGGCAGATGGAAGTTCAACTGAAGTATGGGACCAAAGGGTTACCCAGTTGGAGCTTCGAATTCAGGACTATGCTGAGAAGCTTGATTTTGAAATGACCAAGCTTGCTCATGCAGATATAGCCCTGGGAATGGCGTGGCATTCTAGGAAGAATCCAACCATTGATTGGAAAAAGCACGTATATCAATTCAAGATGAATGATGTGCTTTATGTCTTGCGAGGTGAAAAAGATATACCTCAGGGACCGTTGGTTTCCGTGATGGAAATCAGAAAGGCTCAAGTAGAGTTTTTGTACCTTTGCACCGCATCGGTAGAGTCGGTGAATGATTCTTCGACTAGCACTGATGTTACGCAAAGTGATGAGATGGCCAAGCTGGCTAATCTTATAACAGAGGAGTTCTCTGAATGTTTTAGGGATGAACTACCTTATGGGTTACCTCCAGAGCGGAAAGTTCAGCATAAGATTGAACTGATCCCGGGGGCAGAACCTGTAAATAGACCTCCCTATAGAATGAGTTTTACTGAAGAAGCGGAGGTGCGTAGGCAACTGGAAGAATACCTCAAGTTGGGGCAGATTCAACCAAGTTTCTCACCTTTTGCTTCACCAGTGATATTAAAGAGAAAAAAGGATGATACGTTTCGCCTCTGTATAGATTACAGAGCATTGAATAATATCACTGTTAAGCACAGGTATCCGATGGCTCGGATTGATGATTTGCTAGATGCATTACATGGAGCCGTGATTTTCAGCAAGATAGATCTTAAGTGCGGCTATCATCAGATCCGGATTAGAGCCGAGGATGTGCATAAAACCGCTTTTAGAAGCAGGTTTGGTCATTATGAGTTTTTGGTAATGCCCTTCGGACTTACCAATGCTCCAGCGACCTTCGTCATGCTTATGAATGATTTGCTACGTCCGTATGTCGGAAAGTTCGTAGTACATTTCATTGACGATATCTTGATATTCAGTAAAAGTGTTACTGAGCATTGTGAACACTTAAGGATAGTGTTCAGTACTTTGAGGAAAGCCAGTCTTTACGTGAATAAAAAGAAAACTATACTGTGTATGGTTAGGCTTGAGTACTTAGGGTTCATAATTACTCCACAGGGAGAAATGGATCCGAATAAAGTGGCTGCGATACTAACTTGGCCAATCCCTCAGAGTCTGACCGCGCTGCGATCATTCTTGGGATTTGTCCAGTTTTATAGAAGGCATATCAAAGGATATTCCGAAATAGTATCGCCATTGACTAATCTGACCTCAGATAAAGTACCTTTTATTTGGGGACAGAATCAACAAGAAAGTTTTAACACCATAAAACAAGCTGTGGTCTCAGGACCGGTGTTAAAAATAGTTGATCCCCAGAAACCGTTGTTCCTAGAAACCGATGCAAGTGGCATTGCGGTAGGAGCAGTCCTCCTTCAAGAGGGAAGGCCAGTAGCCTTTGAAAGCAAGAAGCTTTCTCCCTCTCAAAGGAATTGGCCAACTCATGAATTGGAGTTGTATGCTGTTATCCATGCTTTGAAAACATGGAGGCATTATCTGTATGGTTCAGAGTTTTATGTGGATGTGGATCATGATACTTTGAAACATTTGTGTAAACAACCTGACTTGAGGGGCCGCCAAGCTAGGTGGGCAGAGCTCATGCAGGAATTTAATCTAACGATTCGGTACCGAAGAGGAAAAGATAATAAGGTAGCTGATGCGTTGTCTCGCATTATGCACAACCTGAGTTTCACGGTATTAGAGAGTGCTCTAATGACCGAGATCAGAGAAACTCAAAAAGTGGACGAGTTTCTCCAGAGCTTATGGCCTAAGGCTCATGTGTTAAAACCCGGGGAAAGTGAAAAGGATGACCTGGCATCCAGAAAAGGCCAAACTTATGCAAGATATACCATAAGGGATGGTATGCTAGTTAGAAATGGCAAGGTTGTAGTACCTAGTCAGAATGATCTCAGGCAGAGAGTCATTCGACAATGCCATGATAGCCCATGTGCGGGACATCCAGGAGTCGAGAAGACATATGATCTCGTGAAGCGAGATTTCTTTTGGCCAAAGATGAAAAAGCATATTCATGAATATGTGACACGGTGTTTCTCGTGTCAGGTAAGTAAGGCCAAGCGGGTGAAGCCACCCGGACTTTTACAGCCCTTGGAAATACCACTAAGCAAGTGGGAGAGCATTTCCATGGATTTTATTGTAGGACTACCTGCAACGCAAGGAGGGTATAACTCTATCCTTGTGGTGGTTGATCGTCTAACCAAGATGGCTCACTTCATTCCGACTAGAGAGTCTATTAGTGCCCCGCAAGTAGCGGAGTTGTTTATTAGACATATATTTCGTCTGCATGGATTGCCTAGATCCATAGTGTCAGACAGAGATGTCAGGTTTACCGGTCACTTTTGGACAGCGGTATTTGAGACACTAAGGACTGAGTTGGGAATGAGTAGTGGGGATCATCCTGAGACGGATGGTCAGACGGAGAGAGTCAACCAGACTTTAGAGGATATGCTGAGGGCATATGTGTCATCGAGGCAACATACAGGGGACAAGTGGTTACCATTGTTGGAGTTTGCCTACAATGATAGGAAACATTCATCTACTGGGTTCAGTCCGTTTGAGCTGAACTATGGTTATAGACCAGCCAATCCAACTGTAGTTGGAGTACCTCAGAAAGTGCCTAGTGCCGCGAACTTTGTAGTTCAGATGCGGGAGATGCTAGCACTTGCGAGAGCGAACATCCGCCAGGCTATGGATAGAGCCAAGGTGTATGCGGATGAAAATCGGTCTATAAGAGTATTTGAAGAAGGAGAAAAAGTTTTTCTCAGAATTCCTTCGCACTCGAAGTCGTTGACTTCAGGAGAGTGTGCTAAGTTATCACCTCGATACTGTGGGCCGTGGTTAATTCTAAAGAGAATAGGCAGTGTAGCCTATAAATTAGAATTGCCACCGGGGTGTAAGGTGCACCCGGTTTTTCATGTTTCGCGCTTAAAGAAATTTTTGCATACAGGTGACTCACTAATCGAAGGTGTGGTTTTTTTTCAGGAGATAGAGGATATTGCGAGGCGCAAACCAACAAAGATCCTGGACCGAGGAACAATGCAAATACGAAATCGGAAGATACCCACGGTGTTGGTTGCATGGCATGGTCAGCCTCTATCGGAAGCTACCTGGGAATCCGTGTACCAGTTACGGAGAGCATTCCCAGATTTCATCATCGAGGACGCTGATGCTTGAAGAGGGAAGGAATGTTATGCTCTAGCCGAGATAGCATGACCTTGGATAGATCGGTGGGCATTTTCTCTTAGATGACCAACTTTTGTAATAATTAATGTGCGTAATTAAATGGTCAAGAGAAGTAACTGCCAAGGTCCTAGGTGAGGGCGTAATGGCATTGACCAGGTAGTTCTAATAGGGCTAGGGCCTAGGTGCATCTAAATGTGAAAATTGCCAAGGGGCAATTGGTTTTAAAGGAACTCCAAGAGAGGGGTGGAAAAAGGATGCATCTAAGTAAGGGCCTAAAATGTAGACATGTGGCCAGGAACTATCTAGGGAGTTGTGGGTCTCAAGGATAAGCATGAAGAAAATAACGTAGTGATGTTTGGGAATTACGTATCAAGTCCTTGAGAGTTGGCTGGGAGGAAAAAAAGATTGCCATCGCCCGTGAGTGAAAGAGTTAGTGCGCAGGTTCAGTATTAGTCAGGAGCTGCAGAGCAATGAAAGAGAAATAGCGTAACAAAGAGGAGCTGCCCTCTTGGCAAATTTGCGAATAAAGCCCTTGTAGAAGGAAGCAAGGCCTGAAAATCCTCTCAACTGGGTGAGGTTTTGTGGCTGTGGCCAATCTTTAATGCATTTCACCTTTGCGGGATTCACCCGAATGCCATGTCTACTCACAATGTGCCCCAGGTACTCAACCTCCTTTGCCACAAAAGTGCATTTGCTGGCTTTTGAATAAAGCTGATGTATCCTCAGAATTTCCAGTACCTGTTTCACATGCTTAATGTGCTCTTGCCTATCCTTTCTTTAAATGAGGATATCATCAAAGAAATCCAGCACACATCCAAAAAAAGTGGCTGCAATATCTTGTTAATCAGTGCATACAAGCCCTGTTCTATGCAGAAGGCCATATTGTGCTCATCTCCTTCTTTCACCCTGATTTGATGGTAGCCAGACTCCAAATCTATCTTCATGCAAAACTGAGCAGCCTTGAGTTCATCCAATAGGTCACCAATCTTGGGGATTGGAAGCTTGCTCTTGATAGTGGCCTTGTTGAGATCCCTGTAATCAATGCACATGTGGTACTATCCATCTTTAATTCTTCACCAGAAGCACTTGCTATCAGAGATGAAGTTCATCTCAAGCAATTCCCGCACTTGTACTACCACTTCCTCTCGCTCAACTTTAGAAAGACGGTATGGGGCTTTGTTTATGGGCTTACTGCCATACTCCAGAACAATGGCATGATCACACATTACTGTTGGGAGGCAATTGGGATGGTATATCAGCAAATACATCAGCAAAATTAGAGAGCAATTTATGCATATCCAAGTCATCCACATGGGGAATGATTCCCTTCTGAGCTATATACACGTTCAGGGCATAGATGGCATTCCCGTTCTTGAGCTCTTTGGCCAATTGTGTTGCTGAAATGACCTGCATTTTTGGGGGGGTCATACCTTGCAATACCACTTGTTTACCCCTGTGTGCAAAGCGAAGGGTCTGGGCATTCAAGTCCATGCTGAATTCTCCTAGAGATTTCATCTACTTGCAGCCCAAGACAACATCAATCGGACCCATCTCCAGTGCAAAAAGATCTCCAGCAAAATCTTAGTCATTAGAGAGCCTGATTGTCGCCTCCTGGCAACTAGTCTACTGATCATATGCTGTCCATTGACCACTTCCACTCTCAGACCGTGGTCTATCTCTGTAGCAATCAGCCCCACCTTCTGCAAGGCCTTAGTGCTCCTGTTGTCCACAAGCATGTGAACAATTAGGCTCTTGATGTCACTCTTTAATCTGATAGTCTCAGCACTCTTGGCACCCATCAATGCATGAGGGGAGATAGCATATAGTGCTGGTTGAGCATCCCAATAAATCTCCTCCTCAGCCAAGGAGCATTTCCATCCGCATCATCCCTTGCATGGAATGACACGGCAATATGATACCCCACAAAATAATCTGTAGGCATACGGTGTCGTCTACCACGGGATGTCTAGTGCAAATATTTGTAAAGAGGCTCTAAAGAAATGGTGGACACCTATGCATGTGAAAGATGGTGAGTTTCTTGACCTTAAGAATTGGTTGCCCTTCATCTCCGGAGTGCTGACAGAAACTCAGTACGAAGACTTTGTATAAATGGATGCTCAAGTATGTGTGGGGGTGTGGATTTCTATGTGTGAGAGCATATTTTTATACTATGGTCTACCCCCACTGTTGGGCGATGATGACGTCAGTGGGAATATCATAGTAGCTAGTCCCTTTTATGCGTGGAGTTTATGGTTTTCAATCTTATGAGTGACTATCGTGAGATTGAAACTGCACTATGTTGTGTTTTTAGAGGATGAGTTTGGGAATCTTCCTGGATTCATCTAGGTATATGGTGGGATATAAGGGTTTCCCAATGGGGGGGATTATTCCTGGATCAAAAGGATAGTGGATTTGTCAAACCTGTTGATTCCACTATATACAATCAGGCTGTCGGATGCCTTATTTATCTTTACAATACCCATCCATATATTCGGTTTAGTGTTATCCCAATTGAGTAGGTATATATGCACAACCCAAAGACTCAACGTTGTTGGTGTGATGTAAAGTGTGTGTTCAGATATTTACAAGTACTCGGTCTCTTTGTCTGTTCTGTGACTTTGACTTGCATGCTTTTAGTGATTCATATTGGGCTAGGGATTATGATACTAGACACTCCACCAGTGGAAATTGCTTCTTTATTGGTTCTTGGATGAGCAAGAAACAATCCACTTTTGGCAACATCATCTTGGCTGAGTATCGGGAAGCCTTCACAAATCACAACTATAGTACAATGTGTAAGGCTCAAGAGATTGATGGTAATCTTCATGGTGGTTTACGACCATCTACCCCAATCTCACGGACAGTCACCGTGCTATTGGAATCCTGTGTTTTGTGCACACTCGAAACATTTGAGATACATTATCATTATGTTTGAGTCACTCCACTATCTCCATCTCTCACACAAGTTGCATAGATGATGAAAGAGCCCTCTAGGGTAGCCTCTGTTGTCTAACCCATCTCAGTCTAGCCATACTTTTGAGCCGAAATGAGGCATGCTATAATCTGAATTGAAGCATCTGTGCAGTGCTCTTACTTCAAACTCTACCAAAGTACCAATATGATATCATAGATAATGGGTGAGAGCGTGATTACATGTAGCCTCTCGAAGTTGATCCACTCATCCGCGGTGAGATCAACTGCAAAAAGTGCCTACATATAATGCTGGTCTAACTAGCGAGACAAATAGGAGAAGTGGGCTCTACCACAAGAGTGGATGACTAGTTGTAAAGCTAGATCTCATGTGAGAGAGAGAGAAAGAGAGAGAGAGAGAGAGAGAGAGAGAGAGAGAGAGAGATTTTATTATTCTAGAAGATCAAAATATGATATATGGTCTAATAAACTTACGCGGTTGTCGAATAGAGTGTGTATTTACTCTCATGTCGCATAGCGTGTGCAAGATAAAATTGTGCCAAAATGTGTGTATGTTTCCCTCAAAGGCCTCATGCTTGCTCCCATGTTATATTTGGGGCCACTTCATCTTAGGCACAAGATGTTTCTATTAAAAGGCATCATAGCTACCACAAAACGCCGTTTTGGCATCTGGAACATTTGGAACGGTGTTATGAAAAGTAGGGAAAACCGAAATGGCCTCGGAACGTTCCCCACCCTGCGCAGGACCTAGAAACTCGTCCTCAATCCAACCAGAATAATGCGCAAGCGCCTCGATCCTCCCAACCACCCTCGAGCACGTGGGCTACAACTTGACTCATCCATAGGCCCGTATCTAACATAGGCCCGTATCTAACATAGGCATCCCATACAACCTTAGCCTGTCCAGAGGACCTTTGATACACCACCTATGATCCGCCATGTAGATGGCCAAGGTCCCGACCAAGGTCCAAGCCCCATCCATCAGTTGAGGAGCGCTCAATTGAACTGTCACAATAGCATTGGCCCCCCCTCTATATAGAAGGAAACCTCCCTATAAATAGCATGGCGCTATGAATAGCTCCCTCCATATAAAGTGAGCACTATATATGAAGCAATCTCGGCTAAAAATAGCCATCTAGCCCTTTGCTATCCCTTGGCCCATGTTTGCCCCCTTTTTTTTTCCTTGCTCTTTGGAAATTTAAAATGGGTATTTTAGAGTTCAAAGCTGTAAAATGTTAGTTTCTTTCATTTTCTAGCATATTTTTATTTCATATGACATGGCGTTCGGTTCCCGTTCCCTCTTCCTTGAACGTTCCCATTATGACACTGAACTTTCGGAATATTCCTGTTCCCTGGTAACTATGAAAGGCATACTCGGGGATGTAGAATTCATGCTTTGTAAGAACCTAGTTGTGAGGGATGGCTCGTAGGGTGCAGCAAGGCTGCAAGCTTCCACAGGCCATCTAGCACATGGCTATGTTTGTTCATGATCTGTTGAAGAGAACCATCAGTGCATATTATTGATACTCAACCACCCCAATTTTTTTCATGAGCACATGCTATTGATACTCAGCCACCCTAATCCGTACACAGTACACAGTCACTAGTGCATGATCCCTCTATTTGCAAGTCCCTCTTCATACTGTATATGAGCTGAGAGATAAGTGTGTATATGTGTACATATGGGTGACTTTTCTATGAAACTGATCTTCAAAAGGGCAGGTTGATGTGCTCACATCTTACACTCCGCTCACGCCCATCCATGGCACAGTCAATCAACCTAGTACGGATGATAACTACGATGCTCACCTTATTAGTGGGAGATTGAACAACTCCTCTATGCTTCATCTCTGAGCCCATGCTTTTGCATTTAAGGCAGGAAATACACTCCTGAACCACATTTGTTGCAGATGCGATCTAAGGTTTGCAAGTTCTTGCTGTAGTGAAAAATATATATTCTTGCATGTCGAGTAGACTCACATTACATTTGTAGAAGGGCTGCTGAGCTTGATATTTTAAAAAATCTAGAAAATGTATATTCTCTCATTTTTCTTCTGTCGTCTGTCTTATAGGGGAGTTAGGTATCATGAACCTGAGTATTGGAAATTTGGTGATGAAGGCAATAAATATTTCAGGCATGCAACTGGTCAATTATACGCTATCTCCAAAGATTTGGCAACATACATATATAAAAATGAGTAAGTTTCTGCAGAGTTAGTCTATCAGATTTGAAATTGGAATACATGTGCTTTCAGGCATGGAAGGATAAGGTATGTGGGTATTTGGTTGTCCGTAAGGGAAGGCCTATGCACTGAATAAGCTCCTTTCGTGGGTCAACAGGATGTAGGTCTGTTAGTAAAGATGCAGTATTAGTCTAGTAACTTTGAAGCAAGTACAGAAATGACTCATGCATGATGCCTATTTTACTGTGTGCATATGAATGTTTACATAAAATGGTTTATCGCTTTACAGGAAGATACTACACAAATTTGCCAATGAGGATGTATCTTTGGGCTCGTGGTTTATTGGCCTTGATGTTGAGCACATAGATGATAGGAGGCTGTGCTGTGGGACTCCCCCAGGTCGATAACTTACCTTTCTGGCTGGTTTTTTATGGACTTGATAAATCTCTGATGAACTTGTCACCATGGTCCTTAGATTGTTAATTTGAGCATGCTATCTTGCAGACTGTGAGTGGAAAGCGCAAATGGGCAATGCATGTGCTGCATCATTTGATTGGACTTGTAGTGGCATCTGCCGATCTGTTGAAAGAATAAAAGGCGTCCATGAGCGATGTAGTGAGGGAGAAGGTGCCGTATGGAATGTCACTTTGACGTAGTGAGTGAGAAGGTGCCATATGGAATATCAGTTTGTAAAGTAATTGAGTTTGAGGCCAAAGGCCATCTTCTCCGGTCTCCTCTTTGTGCTCCGTATCTCCTTCAAGCTTACTGGGCCTTTCTTATGAGTTATAAAGGCACCAGTTACCAATTTTGTGATTGATTCAACGTTGAAACAGCCATGTAACACTATTTCTGTATCTGCAATGTCAGTGACTCGTTAGCATCTAAGTGAGAAGGTTTTATAGTGACAAAGTATTTTGACAGCAGCTGCAATGTCTGTGCTGTGCTGCTGTAGAGTTGGGATCTTGTAATCGGAATCTTCTTAATGGCAGTCTGCCTGGGTAACCAAAGAATGGAAAATTTCCTCCCAGTTTTAACGAGGATTGTTCTGCAGCAGTTGTGCTCAAAGTTAATGAGAACGAAAAAGCTCGTTTCAATGAGGTACTTTTATTACAGACATCGGAGTCTATTCCTTTAATTAGGTGCTGAGCTTATGCTCCAATTTAAGAGAAATGAATTTGATTGTCACTGGCATTTAAGTTGCTGAAGGCTATATTGTAATTCCAGTTTGCATACACGTTGAGCACGTACTATGACTGTTGAATGTATTTTAATACAGTGTGGAACATGCTACGTTGAGCTTTAATGCACACCTTTGCGACCTGGTACATTGAATTCCTCCAGATTCCTTGACATGCGCAGATGAGGAGCAATGGCATGCCGGTTTAGGCCTGTAGTACAATACTTTTGTTAGTGGATTTACACTGAGATCCTGGTAGGGCTTAGGACAGTTTTGTTTTTCATACACCTTAGACACATCTTCTTTCATTCAATTGCCTGTAGTACGATACTTTTGTTAGTGGATTTACACTTAGATCCTGGTAGGGCTTGGACAGTTTTGTTTTTCATACACCTTAGACACATCTTCTTTCATTCAATTGAGAGTCAGGGCTATGCTACATAAGAACACCATGTTTCTATGATTAGCATTGAGAACCTCTTACCGCAAGCAAACAAAGAGAATAATGGAAGAGTGGATGGAAGTAGGGTTTTTTAAATAAAGCTGAAAACAAAAAGCGGCGAGCTGAATAGCCTGTTTTTCTTTTAGTTTCAAAAGAGAGTTTGATTGAGTATGCATGTGCTTTCTAAGTTAGGATTGTAGTTTTGCGTCTTTGTAGGAAGCGGTACATAATTGTATTTAGTTTTTAATGTTTTAAATAAGAGTTTTTATTCCTGTTTTTTGGAAGATTTTGTTTCTTGATTTTCTTGCTTATTTTTGCTTAGCCACCTTCTTCCTTTCTTCTTTATTCCTTGTTTTCTTTCTCTTTTGTTTATTTGACGTATTTTAGTAAGCATTGGGTTTGCCCAAGAGACTCCGCGGGCCTTTAGAAACCCAGTATAGCTGATGATGACATAAGTGTTGCTTTGCTTGCTAAGTATGTCTTCCTTTGGTTTTTCAAAAAGTTTTTGTTACCTCCTCTTTCTTCTCTTTTATTTTCTGTGTAGAACAAAAAATCTCAATTTGTATGATTGGATATATTCTAGTCTTACAAAGGTAAAAAGTTTCAGCTACTATAATTGATTATGAAAGATTACTAGATATGATGTGACGACACACAACATTGAAAGACTTGGGTATGGGTGAGCCATGGGGTACATTTTATTTTACATAAGAATGATCCATTGTATTTACTGGAGCCAAGGGAACAAGATCCATCTCTTTCAGCTTTCAATCATAAGGGAACATGCTCTCCCTAAAAGTGCAAAGACAACATACCTTTCTTATTGGATGGGTCGAAACCTTGTGCTCTTGACATCAATCTTCAAATTGTTTACATGAGCTTAAGCAATATGGCTAAATATAACAAGATAGAAGATTTGTGGATAATAGATTGCAGTGGTTACATGAGGCAAAATATTTTCCTTTTACTTGGAATCTATTGTGAGTAGACAATTGGTTATTGAGTTTCATATTGAGGGTAGGACATAATGTGGCATTTATTGGAGAAAGACATTGCAAAATGATATGATGAAAGAGTGACACACCCCTCTCCATCTTGGTTAGTAGACAAGTGGTTATTGAGTTTCATATTGAGGTTAGGACCTTCAATTGTGCACTTTTTTAGATTTCTTTGTTGGGATTTTTTTGTAAAAATGAACCATGGAACCTCAATGTGGATTGTCAATCCTCCTAGGGAAGAAGTCTTGCTGATCGATCAAGCTTGAAAGTTATTGTTCTAATGATTTTATAGTACATCACATCTGTCATAAGATACTTTATTTATGCACCCTGATAGTCTATAGATGTATAAAATCTATTTGTCTAGTCTTGTCAAATTTTGGAGTAGCTATAAGGTCTCAAGCGTACATGTTAGGGATGAGAAAATGGATATCTTTTAAGGGCATGATCCCTTTTGCATGTGTCTCATTGGGGTTGTGGCATAATGACATTGGGTGACATGCTTGACTCTAGAATTGGATAATGCTACAAAAGTTCACAGAGTAAGACATGATTCGATATTAGTAAGATTGGGTCAACGTCTACTCGTGGATTGTAAGCAAACAAATTTGTGTGGATATTAATCCATAACATTTAGTATTTTTGCATTTGTTTTTCGTATTAGCTACTGCTTGCAATAATTAGAGATATCCCCTTTTATGTTGAATAGTATGGCTTACTTTAGGAGCAGGATCCCTCATCAACGCCAAATACTACTCTCTTTTATGGTTGAAGATCACCTTGGATCAATCCTTACTTTTCATTCTCATGACATGCCTCAATGTTGTGGAACAAATCTTCCCTTAAGAAGAGACTTGTTCTTACATTTATACAGAAAGAAGAAGAGGCCTCATAAAGAATTCCACCACATCACTATGGAAGTTAGTACTCTTTCCACACTCTGGTAATAATTAGGATTACTAATCTAAAATGTTGTTTTACTTTACATCAAGTGCACCTTCATGCACTATGGGACTTCATACCTCTTTCCACACCTTGATTCTTTCTCTCAGACTACTTATCTAGCTTCTAACCTTGCTCTATGGGAGGTCACAATGGAGGAAGTTAGTCTCTGGTGCTCTTAGTGCCTTTTGAGTATGGACTTTTGTTGGTCTTCCTCCTAGGCATTCATAGACATTGCCTATACACATGTTCCTATTTATTTCCTAATAAGAAAACCCCACCTAATTTTTTTCCCAAACCTTCTTTACCTTGTAGATAGAAGACGCCCTTGATTGTATTTAATCAAGAGCTTTTGAACTTCTCCTCCTCCTCCTAGACTTGTGGAAAATCGCGCTTCACCATAATGGCATGGGCATGCATGAAGACTTCACACTTACATCTTTTGATAGGATACATAATGTACTAGCTAACAACGGCCTAGTCCTTAACAAGACCTTTACCACTCCACAATAAGGAGAATATGCACTTTATAGATCCATCAAATGGCCTAGCATCCAACAAGCAGCGAAGAACATAGGAATAAAGCCTAGGACGCTCTTTCTAGTTGTGTTCTTTCTAGGCTGAGGAACCTTGTTGCTTTGTGATTGTGACATGCTTAAGAAACTTGTTAGATCTTTCAAGCATATAACCATGTGGATAGATGACCACAACTTTGACACAAGCCTCATCGATGCTACTAGAGTGGAGGGCATCATTTGCATTTTTCCTTTTAAAAGCATTGTTGTTTGACTTGGGAAGCATGAGTCTTTGAAAAACTAGAGGCTAATTCTCATTATTGATTGGGTACCCAAGGCCATTTGCATAGATAATGAAGAGAAGGGGGTAACAAGAGAGCCTGATATGGTAATTATGAAAGAGTCGCCCCTTTATAGACACAGGTTTGCTAAGGGTAGCTTGGTGTGAATTGAGTCTATAGTTGCATGTGAGAAAGATAACTTCTTAATCCCACAAACTAGAATGCTCCACTCCATGAATCTTTTTGAAATTCATCTTGATGAGTGCTACATCTTGGTTGGACTGTTGGAACAATGCCACCACCCTCAGCCCCATAGAATCACTATTATAAGCATCATTGTTCATTTATTCTACCACCATTAGCCCTCAAAGAATCACTATTATAAAGCATCATTGTTCATTTATTCTACTTATCTCCCATTCAATTTACTGCCCTAATCAAGATAAGGACTACGTAGATTGCCCTTGCCTAGGATGCTTGTTGGTTCTTCCCTCTTAGCATGCTCATTCCTATCTCAACTATCACTTGGTTCTTCCTTTCTTACTATCCCATTGTGCTAGGATGTCTTGGCCATCATTAATTGATGTTTGATATGACATGTCTACTGTTGATGTTAGTTGACATTGATCCTAACTTGTCACCTTTCTATCACCTACACATAAAATAGATACTCCTTGATGAAGTTTTTTGATTTTGGCTTTGTTGGATCCGGTTTAGCTTTTCAACTATCGGCCTTGGACCACTTGTTTTAACAATCCCTAGAAAATGTTTCGATTTGCCATAATTGAAACACATTTTGTGCTTCTTGTTGGATCTGAACTTTTAAAACCTCGAATCTTCATCTGGATTGATCTTGCTAGGCCTTCCTTTGCCATTCCTGTTTGCCAAGAATCTATCATGTTCCTTCTCTCAGGCCTCTTTTTGGCCTACCCCTCCAAGGGTAGGGACTAGTTACGATTTGGTTTTTCTAAAAAAGAAAATTGGCGTGCTTCTTTCTCAAAGACCTTCCCCTCTCACAAAATCAACGCTATCATCCTTTTGAAATCAATGCTACTTTTGTTTTGCTATCTTATTTTGTTGTTCTTTGCCTACCTACTTATCTGCCACCTATTGTGCTATTTCCTTTTTTCGGGCAGGCCCAATTAGTGCATTCATCTTGTTGTAGGAGTAATAGTATCACCTCTTCAAATGTAACTAGCCTTGACCTAAGGGAGAATGCTAATGATTAGCCTAACAATTTGGCACCACTCCATTTTTTGACCAACTATAGCCAATTGACTTTGAACCCCACCTCCACCTCCACCTCCACCTCAACCTTATTGATGTAGTCTTGCATTGAATCTCCCTTATCCATCTTCATTGTGATCACCTTTCAAGACTCTTTTGTTGTGTCTGCCAATAATTGGATATGAAGAAAGATCGCATCTGCAAAGTCCCAATGATGGTCACGGTGGCCTCAAAATTCCACACTACCAATCTTGTACTACAATTAATCTATCATTATGGTCATCGTTTTGATGACATTATTGATGTCCTTAGGTCTCAACTCCATTCTGGTCATGAATCCCTTTAGAACCTCGGGAGTTTCACCTAAAAAATTTTAGTGTACCGTGTGTATTCAAAAGGAGGAGTATTTTAATACAAATTTTTGAAAAAACTTAACAGAATTACAATAATAAGAGAGGTTTTTCAATTCAATGTCTGAAAAAATTCACTTAGTTCATAAGTAAAGATGACTATTTTTTTGTGGGAGAAATTTTAGTTGAGGGGTTTTTTAAATACCCTTTGAATGCACGTGATACATAGGGTTTCTTAGTTGTGCACCCCAACTTTAGAACCTAGTGATTTCAAACCTTTATATTATGTGATAGATAGCTCCCTCCGGTTTCCTTGAAGTTGGGGATGGAAAATTGTATAACCATTTCGAGGTAACCCTCTTTGAGTCGATGAAACATGATAAACAGTTGCCTTTTAGTTGAAAATCCCTCTGGCCGACATGCACTCTCTAGCCCAAGTGCACCTTTTCTTTATCCGAAAGAAAAAAAAGCTTCAATAGTTCAACTGACTGGCCGATGCATTGAGGCGTTTGATAAAATTTTGAACTAGTGAGCATAAATGATGTTTTCAAGTTAGTTTTATGACTCTTAAATAGTACTATTTATTAAAACTAAATAGTAGTTATTTAGTACTACTACTTATGGCTATTTAAAAGTAACATTTCAGGCCAACCATCGTGGTGGCTCTTACCTTGACAATGTAGTCGGGCTACAAACTTCCATTCCCTTAATTATTTTGTCTTATATCCCTCTCGACCGTTTCTTTCTCCCTTGCACTTGTACTGCAAGGTCAAGCCTCCACTATTCTATTTCCTTCACTGTTTCATCTTCTATCCCTCTTGAGTGTTTCTATCTCCCTTGCACTCTTCTTGCAACTTCTATCCCCTCTCGTAATGGACCTTGCACCGAGAGCTAATCACATAGCCTGTCCTCCCCCTCAACAGCATAGTGCGAGAGCCTCTCCTCCCCTGATCACTGTAAAATAGATAGACTTTAACTTATCTTGGAAAGCTTTGAATGATTTGATATGTGGTATAAGTGGAGTGCTCCTTCATCGAGATAGAGGTCCATGTCTTGTAGGTAAATCTGCCATTTGTCAACCACTTGGATCCTTATCGTGTGTTGCAAGGGAAAACAAGTTTTGCACACTATCTTCTATATGGGAGCCAATTATTTGTCCAAAGGGAGATTTAAAGTGGGTGAGTAGCACTAGTTGAATGCATTCTTGGCAAAGGCCCACAGTATAGTGTGAAGGACGGTGCAAAGAAAAAGAAATTTGTTTGCCCAAATGAATTTAGGAAAGACAACCCAATCATTTTAAAATGGAGGAAATTTGTAATGGTTAATGTTGTAGGACTAGACAAAAAGAGATGGCTATTGTTCATACAACACCACTCCATTACAAAAGCTTATCGACCACATAGTAAAATTCATCCCAAAATATGTGCTTCACAGTTTTAGAGCACGTTTGCAAGGAAAACAATATAAGATGTGCATTGCGAATTTCCCCAAGGACGCAACTATCCCTATGATCTATTTTACTGTTTTCAAGCACAAGATGAAGTACAAAGTGCACATTGGTACAATAGGTAGATAACATTTTTGATGCATATTGTTAGGAGCAATGCAATACTGAAGCAACAATGCGAGAAGCCAAATGCGTAAAATACACAATACAAAAAGTGCACATAATGGAAGAGGAAGAAAGGCGCTGATATACGTCGTTCACCAAGTGGGCTACGTCCATGGCAGAGAAATAGCCAGTCTTATTTTTTCTTATCTAACTAGTGAGAAGGTACAAGATACAAGTAGTACATCCACTACTCTCTTGGTATGTGAGCCACATACCTTTTTACTAATTTCTGACCACACGATTCATGCACCAAATTTCATGTATTTTGGCTTTAGGGGTGCTGCCCACAAACCCCCACCAAGGGGGGCCTAAATAGCTATCATTAGCCTCCTTTGAAACCCCCTAGTGACAGTATTAGGGGAGGTGTTGCCCCCGCTACAACCCCCTTTCATAGAGTGGGTATAAACATGCCTTCGTCCAAAGCATGGCCAAAATACAATCTTGAAAAAAGGACTAGGATCCACATCCAACAATATTAAAAAAAGCACTAGGATCCACATACAACAATCTCTCACTTGAAGAGTGATCATAGCAACTCCACCATTATTATACTCACCAATTCTTTATATTTGTCTATCTCTCATATTGCTCCTTATTATTGAAGACCAATTGAAGTTGAGCAAGAAAACTTCTCCCTGGCCACCACGTTAGTCAACATGTTTGTAGGATTTTGGCTAGTGTGTATCTTTTTCAGCTTCAACTATCTATCCTGCAAAACAGATCAAATGAAATGATATTTGATATGTGTATGTTTGGTTGAATGGAAAGTTGAACTCTTTGCGAGATGAATAATACTCTAGCTATCACTACACAAGCTACAATTTTCTTGCTTCTTCCCAAGTTTCTCCATAAACCTTTGCAACCGAATCATCTCTTTACTAGCCCCTGTAACTGCTACATATTTTGCTTCTATTATAGAAAGTGCAACAACCTTTTGCTACTTTGAAATCCAACTTTACAATTGTCTAGCTATAGTGCAAAAATACTCAATGGTGCTCCTTTTTACATCTTTATCACTTGCCATATCTGAATCAACATATTATTGTAGAGAAGTGTTTGAACCTTTAAAACATAATGCATGAGCAGTCATACCTCTCAAATGCCTGAGAATATATTTTAAAGACATCCAATGTTCTTTACCTAGATTGTTCATAATCTTATCACAATTCCCACTGCATGTGCAATATTTGGCCTTGTGCATACCATTGCATATATCAAGCTACCAATTGATGGTACATATGGAACCCTTGACATATAATCAATCTCCTTCTGTGACTTGGGACACATATCCTTGTATAATCTAAAATGATTAGCCAAAGGTGTAGAAACAGGTTTTGCATTTTGCATTTCAAACCTTTCCAATACCTTTTCCACGTACTCACTTTGAGACAATGTCAATTTGAAATTTTTACTGTCTCTTGTCATTCTCATGCCAAGGATTCACTTTGCAGCACCCAAATCCTTGATTGCAAATGTATTTGCCAACTTCCTCTTGAGCACATTTATATCCTGCATGTTAGAGCCTGCAATAAGCATGTCATCAACATACAATAACAAGATCACGTATTTGTCATTGTCTAGTTTTTGGGAATTAACATAGTGGTATCAATGAAATCTACTGTAACCTTGTTCTGCCATTAACCTATCAAACTTTAAATACCACTATCTTAGAGCTTGCTTTAAGCCATACAAACTTTTCTTCAACTTGCATACCAATTCCTGCTTTCCTTTGAACTCGTAGCCCTGTTGGCTGCTCCATATTAATTTCTTCCTCTAAATCCCCATGAAGAAAAGTTGTCTTCACATCTAATTGTTCAAGATGCAAGTCTTCTACAGCCACAAGACTCAAAATAGTTTTGATGAAAGTCATTTTAATAACAAGAGAGAATATATCATCAAAGTCTATACATTTCTTCTATGCAAACCCCTTTATACAAGCCTTGCCTTGAAACTCCTTTTTCCTCTATCTTCTTCCTTCACCCTATAAACCCATTTATTCTACAATGCAATTTTTCCCATAGGCAAGCAGACCAAATCCTAAGTCTAGTTTTGTAGCAAATAGTCTATTTTCTTTCATGTCTTGGTCCAACTCCTTTTTGTGTTCCACTGCATTGCTTCTTCATGCATTTCTAGCTCACAAGAATCCATTGGAACATAATTGAAAGAAGGATAAAATCATTCAGGTGGTCTCTACCCCCTCTTAGACCTTCTAAGAAGATGCACTTCTTAGATTTTTCCTCAAGCTTTGTTCTTAGTTCCTTATCAACATGGACAAATGCTTCACAACCAAAAACTTTTAGAAAAGAATAGTTAAAGTTTTTACCTATTCATGCCTCTTCTGAATGCAACAATCCATGGAACTTGAAGGCGATCTATTTATTAAGTAAACAACTATATTCATTGCTTCAGTCCAAACCTATAAGGGAGGATTACCAAAAAACAAGTGGAGAAAAGCGAGTAGACCCAAAAAAGTGAGCTATAAGAAGTGAGCAAGACCCTTCCAACTTAAATATCTAGTTTTACAAAACCATGACATCAACATGCAAATCTCAAAAGAGATAGAGAGGATCACTTAATGTTTCCAAACTTAGATAAAGTAGTGAATACATATGCACTCCATACTTGGTGGAAATACTGAACCCATCCACCCTCCAACACACTACTATGCAATACAAAGAAGAGCAAAAAAGGATCCAAAACTAATGCAACTTTCCATCTAGGGGACAAAAGGATCACGGCATGATATTTTATGGCAAACCAAAACCGCACTGCTCGTTGACATAGAGCATAACATATTCATCTATTTGGGAATATTTCCATCTACTCTACAAGGTATCTTCCAACACTTACGGGCTAGAAAAGTTTCACTTTTGTGAGAGTAGCTTGATGCATGAATTGATGGGTTGTCGCACTCAATCCAAGAACAGAAATAAATACAAAGTATATGTGCTTATAAGGCATGTATGCACTCTTCTTCGCATCACATTGTTTAAAGTCAAAACATGTGCAGTGTAGAAAATGTGCTAGAGTGACAGAGTAATTGAGGCCTTTAGATACTAAACCTACAATTCCTATATGAAGCACATGCACCTCATTAGCTATTATAATATCCTCCTTTACAACATCACCACTCTCCTTCGTTGCCTTCTCTATCCTCTCTTTGAATTCCTTAATTTTGATTTCCATCTCACAATCTTTCCAACATCACAAGGGGATGTCGCGCATGACTAATCGGACTACCTTGTCGACGATCTCTAGTATCCTCGAAAACATCATCCAGGGTAAACTCTTTGACCAAATGATCTCTCTTCTTTGTAGTTAGAGAGGTGCCCTATGCAATATTCCACACTCCTGGAGAATTATCAGGCGTACCTAGAATAGAAAGATCCACACTCCATGTGTGGGTAACCGTGGTATTGCAAAACCAAATAAACTACTCTGTGATCCCTTTTGGATGTTGTCATCTTCCCTTGAAGCAGGGTACAAGAAACCCTTGTGCAACCCCTCTACCAAGTGGATTAATCAATACTCCACACCTCCCATGTGCATCTTCCAAGTACCCAAAGCCTGTGACTACATTGTGCGGTTTAGTTCTTTGTACTGCCCAAATGGCATCATGCACATCATCCTCTTTATAGTTGCTTCTTATTGGTTGACTTGAATGGGTCCCAATGTAAGACTTTATTTTTTGACCTAGAACTCTATTTATTGTGAGACTGATATGCACGCTGGTCGATAACTATCAAGCTCACTTTTCTCAAATAGTAATCGCAAACCCCTCTTTCTATGTTCTATCAGGGGTACATACATTGGTCTCCTTATCTCAGGAGAACTTAAGTCAACCTCCACAAGTGTGGCCTTTGTCAAGTCCACAAGTTTATTTCTCTACAATTTACTAGAGTCACCCTTTGATATGCATTGCCTCATTACATCGAGATCCAATCCAATTTCCAAGTGCTTGCCTGACATAAATGCATGATAACAGGCACTTTGCCAGGCACTCATTGCGAGATTCGTAATGCATGCTTCATATAGAGAAACATATTTTCCTGACCCATGACTTGCTCTAATGCTTGAATGCATATTCTTCGATAGATTAACTATAGGAACAAAGCCAGCATTGACTTGTTGTGACGTGAACATGCCCCCCCATTTTCTGATACAAATGTCCCGAAGCAGCTCCCCATCCTTTACATGTGCCGGAGACCAAAACTGAGCCAAAACTTTACAATCCTATTTTGGCATTCTGTTGCACTGCCCTCCATGGTTGCATTTCTCCAACTTCTACACAAAGATTTGTATTCTTCTTGAAATGGTGAATTGATAAATCATCTAGTATGCTCAACTATGCTCATTTCCCAATGAAACACATAGGTACTCTCCTTGCCTTCCATTTTGTTTCTAGGCCTGCCATTGTAAACAGTCTTGACAGCAAACCAAATTGTGCTAGCACTATCTGCCATACATCCTCAAAATTCTAGTTTCTTAAATCCACTCTTTAGCATCTATTCATTCAAATTTTTCCAGAAGTGCACGTGAGCAATTGTGTTTTGCACTTTGAAATCACACGTTGCTATTGTCAAAAGCTCTCAAGCATATGGATCATAAACATGAGCCCCCATGGTAGCCCAACCTCTAACACGTTGAATGTGATAAAAATGCACCCACATTTTGCCCAAATTTCCATGTGGCCTCATTCTATTTACAAGGTCCATTCCAGATGCAGGGCCAATAGAGACATTTTAAAAATATGAGGCTGGCTTCTATCTTCAAGCTAGCTTGGAAACAATATGCTTTGCAAGAAAGAATAAGTACACTATTGCTTCAAAGCCAAAATTGCATCCAAGCCACTGTATCCTATGTAGGAATCCTTTATTGCACATTCGACTAGAGTTGCAAGCCTTAGATGCTAGAGGTAGGCTGGCCGAGAAGCTATAGATCTCACTTCTCTCTAGAATCTCTCATACTAGAGAATATCTTTCTCTCAAAATGAATAGAGACTCCATCACCAAGTCTCTCTCTTACACAAAATAAGTAGAATCTCTCTCTCTCTCTCATAAAGAGAAGAAGGAAATGGATGGAAAATTCCTCTCGCATGAACGGAATTGTATGACGGAAATTTCTATCAAAGAAATGGAAGGTGTTCTCTTACCGAAAGTGGACTCTCACGGAGAACACCCAAAAGAACTCTCAATCTCACAATCTCTCTCGATCTCTCTCGCACTCTCAAGGATCGCAATGCCTCAGCAGCCTAGGGTTTACAACCTATGCAAATTTTGAGTATGATCGGACACATGGACATAGAAATGCCAATGCCCCATTCCTTATTTTGTTCCCGAGGTGCATAGGGTGAAAATGGGCCCTCTTATCTTGCCGTGCCCACATCCAGTGTGGGATGGGAATCAAACTGTGCAAGAGCCTGGAAACCATAGGTTTTAGGACCTATGCAAATTTGGAGCCCCATTGGACACATGGACATGCAAATCCCAGTGACCCATTTCTTATCACAAAACTATTTGAAAATTCCATAATTTTTTGTCTTCTGATTGTAAAGAGTTGCTACCTAGACTTGAGCTCCTCTTTGCACTCTTTGCCTCCATTTTAGTGTCCTTGAACCATTGCTTGAGGCACCTAATGCACTCCTTTTCTTCTTGTCTTTTCTACCTCTCCTCCATAGCCAACTTTTCAGTTTTCTTTGCCTTTTTCTTGGATGACTTGGTTTGTAGCTATGCTTGTAATTCCCTTGTGTATGTTGCATCTACCTTGGCTTCAACATCCTCCTTGAGATGTTGCTCAAATACCAAATTTAGGTGCTCTTTATAGGTGTTTCTCTCATACCTTCTCAACTCCTCATCAACTTTGCTCAACAGGTTAATTCCTATCTCATTGGCTTGATGTGATAGTGGAGAATTACACTAAATACTATTATTTAAGTTTCTTAACATGGTTTTGGTGATCACCTTTGAATAGGAGAGTACACCTCCTTGAGTTTCTCCACTGCTGCATGAACTTTCTAGTACTTCATGGTTCCTTGAGTATCTGGAAAGAAATGCCTCATTTTGTATATAACTTTTTGAACTTCTTCTAGCAAGCTCCAAACTTTGAATCCACCATCATTGCTAAGCTATACAATGGGGAAGTAATTTATGAAATCTTATTTCTTTATACTCTAAGAAACTAGCTTGCAAATTGCCCGTAGGCACTTTGATCACTTCCTCAATCATCTGTGTGTTGATTTGGATTTCAATACTCCCACAGACAAGGTGTCCCTCCTTCATGTTTTCTTCTCTTAGATTTTTCATTAAGGTATTAATAGAGAGAGAAGTGGATGCATTGAATCTTGTGATTGCAAGAGTAAAGGAGCAACCCATTGGATGTCAAGGAGGAGCTAGCTAGAGGTACTGGACTTTAGGGTATGCCTCTAGTGAGATTTCCATGATCAATATGAGGAAGAAAAGTTGCAAGAAGAAGTCTTGTGAGGTGACCAATACGAGGAACAAAAGTTGTAGGGAGAAGGCTTGCAAGCTGCAAGGATAGGAGAAAGGGACAAAATTTATAGGGAGAAGGATTGCAAGGTACAAGGATTGCAGGAAGTAAGTAGAAGTGTAAGGAGAAAGCAAGAGAGGACACAAGGATGCAAGATGGACAGAGTGGAAGATGACTGCATCTCTAATTCTAACCACCACAACAAAAGCAATCAATTACAGCCATTGGGCTAACATGCATGACTTAGTTGGATTAATTAAGACGTGGAAACTTGAAATAATGATGCCGCATCTCTAATTCAGTAATTCTGCCAATTGCAATGGACTCAAAATTGTCTTAATTGGATTAATTAGGACATGTGTAACTATTCCAACCTCATTCCCACTACTAATTACTACCATTGTAAAATTATTCCCACTACCGGTTACTGTCACTGGTGAAACAATTCTCAATATCTTTTACTACCAGGTAACATGCACAATTAACTATCAGTGAGCACTAGTGAATGACTTACTTTAAAAAAAAATTGGGTTATCTTTAACGTAATAGAATTGGTTATGTAATGTAACATAACAATAGGTGGTACAGGCCCTAGTTAATTAGCTTAAAATGACGGAGCAAAGAGCAATATTAGGGTGAAATGATGGTGCTAAGAGATCCTCAGAGTTCAATTAGGATTAGGTGGGATGACTTAATTTCATTGCCTTTAGCCACTAGGCTTGCAGCCAATTGAATAGCCACTGATATTGCATGCAATTACTACCACTTGGATTGGCACATCCAAGGCCCTCTTGGCTTGCATGATGGGACCTTGAATTGTTTCCACTATGCCCCTGATATTATTGTAACCTAGCCCTAAATTCATCCCTTCTTGAAGGGGGTTTTGCCCTTGCCTTCCACCTTTGATAGAAGAGCCATGTTGAAAAAATTTCGTTTAGTGCCTTTCAAAATCCCAAATTCCTTGTAAAGAGCCCTTCAAAATCCAAATTATACTTCAAATGGAACCTTGGTATGCCACATGGACTTTGAGCACAGTGAATTGGTGGGCATTGGCTATTTAAAGTGTCATGTAGCTAGCCAAGTGCTATTCAATGTCTTGTCAACTTTACAATGCTCCATTGTTGTCTCCGACCACCCTCATCTCTTGCTCCACCACCCTCATCTCCTACTCCACCCTTGCGTCCTGCTCCACCCTCATCTCCACCACCCTCATCTCCTGCTCCACTCTCATCTTCACCACCCTTGTCTCTTACTCCATGCTCTTGCTCCACCCCATGGTGCAACTCTAGCTTATTCCATTCTTGATCCTAGCTACCACTAATGTAGTGGCACTTCTCCCCTTCGAGTGTCCTGCTCTACCCTCATCTCCACCACCCTTGTCTCTTACTCCACCCTTGTGTCCTACTCCACCACCACCCTTGTCTCTTACTCCATGCTCTTGCTCCACCCCATGGTGCAACTCTAGCTTATTCCATTCTTGATCCTAGCTACCACTAATGTAGTGGCATTTCTCTCCTTCGAGTAGAAATCGGGGAAATTATTGCTAGACCTTCAATGGTTGGGCAATTTGCCCAATTTAGTATCTGCAAAAAACAAGCATGAGTCATCCACCAAGGTAGTTTATTTTGTATATTCTATATGGTCCCATTTCTAGGTTAATTAGGCCATAGAAGCTATATTGTAGGAGTTCCAAAGAAGAAATCTTGTTGACATTGGTTAATAATGCACGAGGCTTTATGGACCAGAAGAAGGGGTTGGATGATAGGCCAAGGAGATGGAATGTGTTGTAGATGACTTAGACATCTAGAAGACATCCCTCATCTTTTTATGACTTGTGAATAGTCTTTAAAAGTACGGGAAATGGTAAAAGATAACATTAATAGTTCCAACTTAACTATGCATGCTTGTTGTAGGGCTTTGTCAAGCAAAATGCAGGAGGATTGGGTAGTACTTAGCCATAGCAATGTCATCTAGAATATAGCATTGCAAAGGAATCATGAATGCCATAAGATGAATTTATTAATGTAGGGCAGCCAACTCTCACAATATGATGGTTCAATACAAGCACAAGGTAAAACATGCAACAATGTGAAGCACTTATCTGACAATCGCATGATGGTCTCTGAAAGGATGCATTGTTGGCTTGAACACATTTTGGAGTTGTCCAAGAAGTTGAGGAGCTTACACTATGTGATGTTATCAATGCTCCAACCTGAGAAGAGGATACATGTTTTCTACTTGCTACAATTGTAGCACATGCCTTTTATGACCAGACTTCTTGGGATACTTCCATTTAATGGGTGTGAATGTAAACTTTAGTAATTTGCATCTTGTCACTTTTCAATATTTTCCCCTCTTTTCTTTTCACCGCTTTCTTTTCTTTGCTTTTCATTCCTCTTGACAACTTTGTGCCTTACATGCTCATAATTGCTATTGGAATCTTAGAGCTAGTGCACACCTAAACCAACATTGCTTGAGCTTTTTCAATCCATAGGCCATAACTTGTTGAAACCAAAGTGTTGTTAGTGCCAAAGGTGGTACCATGGATTTTGAGGTTGCCAAATATCACACCAAAGCTCAAATTCTTCATGGCAATTCAAAAGTTGCCAATGCATCCACTAGTGCTTTAAATGCAAGCCCTTTTTGGAAGCAAAGAACACAAGATACTCCCCATATCTATTATTGTATTTTTAATGAGGGCTAAATAAAGGACTAGGTATTAATGAAGACTCCAAGAGTAGGAAAGAAATTATATGAACACAAAAAGCAATTTGTGCATTGGTATTTAGGATGCACGACCATGTATCACAACTAATTGTGCACAAAACCTAATGGTTTGGACTTCTTTCTAGTGTCCAAGGTGTATTACTATGCAAAGTCACAGCTATACCTATAAAACTTGAGGCTCATCCAACAAGCTTTGACATGCTTACAATTAGGTTACCTAGAAAAGCTTGCATATACAGTTGTGTGCCCTATCATCTTGTATATTTTAGCCTACCTTGTCTTGAATGAGTGCATGGAAATCTCAAAATCCTAATTCCTATTTGCATACATGAATAGATATGGAACCCAACCACAAAATTTTGAGGCAACTATTGATTCTCATCTAACGGCCCCTAATGCTTACTAAAACAGAACTTTAATATATTTTTGTACAATCCATAATGGCAAAAAATGGCTGAGATTTGCCAAGCCTTTATTTAGTGAAATAAAATTCATGAATTTTGGTTTTAAACCCAACAAATTACACCATTTAAGCTCCTCTCTTTAAAAAAATGTTTAAATCAGTTCCCCTGGGGTGCCAACTCAATATGTAATATGTTACTACCCTCGTCTGAAATCTAGGGTATGGGGGTACAAGGCCCACATATAGTATGCATGGTTTTGAAAATCTCATGTCCCTCCTCCCACAAAATATAAGGTATGTACCTCGAAAAGTATACAAGATTTTAAGATTTGTACATATTTTTCATAATATGTGAGGCCCAAGGGGGGGGGTCTTTTGGATGAGGGGGGGGTAGAACAAAAATAACACTAAAATATGAAAACCTATCTCTTTTCAAATTAATGTAACTTTTTCATGTGTTACCCAAATTTCAAGGTGTAAAGACATATTTGAAGCTCTTTTAGTGTAGAACACAACCATGTTAATTTTAATGATTTCTACTCATGGCATATTGTTAAATTCATCTCATACTCAAGATTTTGATAGGTTTTCTTACTAAAGGGAGTTGGCGCCCTAGGTCGATTCCTCTTTTTTAAAAAAACGTTTAAAGGTATTAAAAGCGATTTATATAACATAAATTTACTTTATGAGATTGGGAAAATTGATCAATAACGAAGAAAGAGCCCATACCTCCTTGAAGCTTAGGAACTATGACCTCCTTGAAGCATCATTGATGTAAAGGGGATTAGCACTAAAGGATGAGGATTGCCCATTAGCCAGAGGGTTGTACCGGAAGGGCATCCGGCCTTGGGCCCAGATCTAGGATCCTAGGAGAGCCAATTGGGTTCCTTTGGAGGAGGTGAAAACAAGATTCCCTCTAAACTTGCAGGAACTACAACTGATGGCTAGAGTCTATAGTTTCATTCTGGAGGAGTAGCCGTCAAATGAGATTTGCTCCAAGACTTGGATGACGAAATCAATGAGTGCTAGGGTGCACCCCAACGAGTAAATTCTTGACCAAAATTGTCCACAAAAACCTATTTGCTATGCATGGCTTGGTTGATAAATTGAATAAAGAAGTGGAGGCTTAGGAGGGGTTGCAAATGGTGGACTGCTCGCTTGAGGGGGGTGGAAGAAATGTAAGGTCAGGCTAGCAAGCTTCCTGCTGTGGAAGTCAATGTAAATTTGGCTACCTGTTAGAGTGAAGTTGTCTAGGTGGCTTGCTGTAAACCTAATGTGCCCTATTTGTGGGCGGTCTATGCCAATCAATTAAACACTTGTTTTGGTCCTGTCTTGAGATGTGTGGGGTGTGCATAAAGATGGAAGAGGCTATTAGGAAATCGGGGTTGATGCTTCATTTCTATGTTCATGCTAGGTCGAGGTTGATATTGCTAGGTGGCACCATGGGTTTGCCTTTGACCTTGGCCTCATGCTGGCAATATATCCATGCGGCAGTGGCTTTGTCAGTCTTGAACCTTAGGAACCAGTGGGTGTCGTGGGAGGGGTATTTATGCAACGAGAAGTATTGGTGATTTATCTGCAGGACTTTGGAGGGACAATTGGGAAGTTTGATCCGAATGCTTCTCATTTGAGGGATCTGGGTTCAGTACTGCTTTTTGTTTAACTCTGCATATTATTGTAGACCCAAGGTTGGTAACCCACTCTGGGTCACCTTACGGGGTCTGACTCTTCGGTTTTGTTTTCATCTAATAAAAGGTGGCACTTTCAAAAAAACTAAAAGCTCAATGATAGTGGAGAATTTGTATGGGACATCTACACAACTTAGTACTAGCACTCCAAGAGTCAGTGCCCATGAGGCTTTTTGTGTGCATCTGGTGGGACTTTGAAGCCAAAACTCCATTTGTCACGTGAACCAAATGCTTCTCTTCTTTAATGCATCTTTAATGAGCTCTGGGGACCATCTGATGATGTGCACGAAGCTTTGTGAGCTGCACATTTGCACAATTTGTAGGTGGCGTGTTTTCATTGGTCGACCAATGCTTGAGGAGCATGCAAGGCAATGGTGAGAGACAAATGTCAATCATTCATTGGTTGGAGTAGAAATTGAAAACAAATGCTCAAATTTCGAGCCTCTAAAATGGAGGTGCTAACTTGGATGAAGATAGGTTTAGGGGGGTTTGGTTTATCCGTAGCGGATGTGGCGCGGCCCGACGTTGCCGGAGCTCTTTTTTGGTGTCGACATGACTGGAAAATTTGTATATAAACGTATGTATATAATTACACAATTCATGTGCAAAAAAGCGAATGTGTAGCCTGGTGGTAGAGCTTAGATATGGTTGAGAACAGTTTTTGGGTTCAATCTCCCAATGTCCATAGACTTTTGTTTATAAGCGCACAGAGCTTTTCCAGCCGACGTGCTTTTCCAGCCGTCGGAAGGGCGAGTCCTACACTATTCAAGGCTCTGCATAAGACAAACAGGAGACCCCTAGATTTATCTAGGCTGCCGACTTGAGCACCGAGCACCAGAGGCCCATTCTCACTCTGGAGTAAGTCACTAAAATCTAGTGTTTCTGTGAAGAATTGTACTACAGGACGCATGTGAGAGGCCGTGCTCTCGGGCGCGGCCAGACTGGCCACAGTATTCGCTCATGTGAGCTGATGAAGAAGCATCAAATTTCGCTGGAGAGCAGCATAAGCTCCGGCTCAGTTGATGACAACCCGACAAGCCGGCAATCAGAGAATCAGGAGTTGCAGGACAATGATTGTCGGCCTATCGTAGACAAGAGGACCTGACGGGCCCTTAAGACCTTAGAATTAGGCGCCATGAACGTGAAATTGAGCACACTGTACATACATATACTCATTGTTCGCGGATTCCGTATATTACCCACATATCAGCCTGGGATTCAGTGTAAGCTGAGCTCTGAAGCCTACAGGCTACAACGACGATTAGCGAGCCTGGCTGCTAAAACTCTGCTCGTCTCGCTATAAGCGCGTCTAGTACAGATGGTTGAGTAGCTGCGATGAATCAGGAGTCCAGGATGTAGATTCTAATGTCTGATTGCTGACTAACAAGAGGATTGTGATTCTTTTGAATGATTGTGAGCGGTGCGTTTGAAGAGCTTGAGCAACCTACTTGACAAATTGTGTACGACTTTGGCCCAAAATGAGGCTACCAAGTTTCAGAATTACAGCAGTTCGAGCGCTGTAAAATTGGCCTCTTTGCAGGTACACAACCCACTTGATGCAGCCAGTGGAGCAACAAGCAAGTGGAAGCGAAATTAGCGAATCTGGCTTTGATACACTGCCGCCAGCTCCATCGGATGATCGGACTGATCTGCTCATTCTCATCCGGCAATGTGATCATGAGAGAGCAGGAGTAATTGCCATCCATTGAATCGATTCGCATTGTCATTCGAATTTCACTTCACAAATCGAGGAAATCCAATGGGATTGTGAATGACAACCAATCTTACAAGCAACACCGGGTGCGACACTGAGAGCAATGCATAGCCTAGTAGGATGTCTTGCAGAGCAGCTTCCCAGTTGCAAGTCCCAAGGTCCTGTCGCCTTGCCAATTCATGCCTAACTCGGAAAGGAGGGATTGGTACTACAGTACTACTCACATGACGTAAAAGTCAATCCGATAGTTCATTTGCTGCGCGATTGATCGTTGTGGGTCGCAACGATTTATGCTCTTGTCATTGCCTCTCTTATTGATCTACCTTTTGAATAGGTATTGAAAGATAAACTAGAAAACCTTTCATCTAAGTAGTCACTTACTTTTGGTTTAAACTCTTTGCAATATGAATGCAGCTAGCTATGTCCAGCTCCAATGCATTACCCTCACTACCCTTGTCTAGACTTTGAGCATATCATCATGCATGATTGTGTTTCCTTCATTAGATTGGCGATCCAACGTCCCATTAAGTGACTTAGCAAGGAGTCTATCCTTTGAGAATTTATCATAGACAAAATTTCTTTGTAGAGATTTTATAGCTCCATTAATGGCTACTTCCAAAGATGTCAAATTGATGCTTACGTCTTGGAAGTTATGAATAACACCTAATAGCATATGGATGCAAAATTGAACCTCGAAGATTCTAAGTTTGTTATACTTTGACAAGCCTACCTTGTTTCCAAAACTGATTCATGCACACATAAGTCTATTGAGTCTCATCATGATAGTACCACTAGCAAGCCATCACACATCATGAATCTTAAAACTTTACAGATTCATTGAATTCATGCCATTGAGAAGACTTTGAAAGAATTTGTGCCTTAGCTACCATGCATGTATCCATGAATCTTGTATGAATACACTCTTTTATGTATGATAAACCTTTTGATGCATCCACAACTACTAAATCTGCTCGATATGTGATGCAATGTTCATTTGCAAGATGGAAAGACTCTCATCATAATTTTAGAACAATGTGGTCATGGCATCCAACCATTGTAGTAGCACCATCAATTGCTATTTTAGCTAAATGTTGAGGAGAGAGAATCATTTCTCCCATTAATGTTTTAACTAGTACATGGATTGTGTGCATCCATCTTCAACAATCAAAAGCCTAATAATCTTTGTGTAGCATGCCCCTTTTTAGCTTTGAAAGATAGGTTATGTAAACAATGAAATGCTTGCATAAAACCTATCAGTGCTCTATCCAAAATAGGTTATGTAAACCAAAAAGGTTAATATCCGTAATAGCCTTTTAAAGCTTAGAAAGATAGGTTATATAAACAATGAGATGCTTTTGATAATACCTATGAATGCTCTATCCAAAATCAATGCACATAATGGACTAGATAACATAGTTCCCTTCTCATAAGACCTATTAGTACTCTCATCCAAAATCAATGCATAATATGGATTAGATAATAGACATGCAACTTCCATTTGATGATTGAAAATAGACTTTGATAAGGATAAAAGAAACCATGGTGGTTTAAGATGAGTATTCACTATGGAATGTCATATTTGGAAAATACTAAGTGTATCCCAATGAGAAAAGTGTCTCGGATTTAGTAACAACTACATCTTCATGTGCAATGACATGTACATTAGCTTCATGACATTTGTAACCCTATCTTTGTTTGAATCCATCAACTTTTGAGAACATTGTGGCAACTTTATTTTTTACTTAAATTTCACTAATCAATAGATGTTTGGAATGTCTTAGCATGCTTGCAACAATAAATTGGAGAGTTGTACACTTATGACCTTCATCCCAAGGGCATTGAGCTTTACACTTTCACATCACTCACATTTTAGGACTTCACATCCTTCAATGATCACAATCTTCATTAATTTCTTTTAAAAATTTCATGTGACCTCTTTTTTCTTTTCTTTTTACCCCTAGTAAATCCATATCATATCGTGCATCATCATTTTATTCTCACTTTTCCCATTGAATGTAGGTGTGCCAAAATGTTCATGCATAGTTTGCTCATCATGAATCATGGTTGAAGATCGTTGAGACATGGTGACATGTTAAATAACATACTAGACACTACTCTTTGATGACTCATAGTTAAATGATGTTTCTTGCTTTGAAAAGACAAATGTCAAATGACTTTCCATTCCTAGGGATACATGTTAATAGACATGTGAGATGGTGAAGATCTCCTTGAGGCTAGATATTTAGAGGGCAAGTTAGCTCATGCAATATAGTGGCTTGATCCTTAAGTCTTTTGGAAGAAATTGGTCAACAAGCCAAAACATGCAGCACATACACCACCCTATTCACTTTTAAAAATAATGTACTAAAAGTTACTACAACTTTTAAGGTGTTAGATTCCAAAAGATTTAGATGAGCTTGCATAAGCCGTTTTACACATGAATGCAAGAAGAAGAGAACCCAAATGACTTTAAGATACTTGTCTCAAGTGCAAGAAATATAAAAACCTCTCGGGTATTGGATTTCATATGGTTAATTCTGTAATTGCCTCTGGGGTACTTAGCTCGCTTCCTGGGTAAAGGCTTCTTCCTTCTCCAGATGGCCTCTAAGCTCCTCCACAACAATGAAATGGTGGGTCGTGCGTTTAAGTTCCCAGGAGCAGCTATGTTGGTCATCCCGTGGAGTCCAGAGTTTAGCATCGATGAGTTCCTATTTCAAGATTGCCCGGTTTGGATCGACTTTCCCAATCTATTGTCTATGCTCGATGAATCAGTGGAATGCTTGGCAGCCACGCTGGGAAGAGTTCTGTTGGTACCGCCCCCCACTAAAACGATAGCTTACCTATGTAGAGCTTGGATCTTATGGGATACAAGCCAAGAGACCCCAGACTATGTCCACATTGAGCTTGTCGGGGGAGCCCCTTTTTGCCAACAGGTTCATTTTGGGGCTTTTCCAGATGCGTGCTACATTTGTAACGAGACGACTCACTTCGCCAGGAACTATTCCCATAGAGCTGAGAACATCAAGCTGGCCAATGAAGCTAAGGCTAAGGAGTCTGAGATCACAGAAGGCGCCATTCCGAAGGAACCTGTAAAGGAATGATCCCAACAGGCTCCACCTCAAGAGAAGGAAATCCCTGCCCATCGATGTCTCGAACTGCTTGATGAGATGGCTAGCTTGTAGGAGGCTGAACAATCAAGAGTTGTGGGCCATAGAATCAAGGCGAAGCAAGTCCAGCCCGAAGAGAATCCCCCTCTCCAAAACATCCCAACCCCTACCCCTGAACCTAAAGGGCCTATTAGAGGCCCTAGGGGCTTCACATGTAAAGTCACAGGGTGACAAAGCGTTCCTTCCCCTTCAGGAGGTTTCGGCTGTAGGTTAGATCAATACCCTGGTCGATTCTACACAGGCCAAGGAGGACATGCCCGATGCATACAATAAGAAGATATCTCTAGAAGAAACAGTTACAATCCAAATGTAGAAATGAGACTATCTTGTGACTCCGCATACTCTATCGAAGAAAATAAACGATGCACCAAGGGCGGCCGATCAAGGTAAGGAGAATCGATTCCATTTCCTTTGTGATGCATACAACGCATTGGCAAACTAGGTCGGCCAAGCCGAGTAGAGAGAATGCTAGGGCAAAGTAGATTATAGTACTTTCCTAGAATGTAAGAGGAGTGTGTAGTCAGGTTAAATAGAAGGCATGCTTGTCGAAAATCAGGAAAGTGAACCCTGATGTGTGTCTTCTCCAAGAGCTTAAATGTGGCCCTACGGACCCGTTTTGGTTCTCCCTAAAGGGCTTTACCATCCTTGGTAACTACCCTAGGAGGAGAAAGGGTGGATGTGCCTTATTAGTCAACAGCAATGTGGCAGTGAAAGAATTATTCCGACATGAGGAGGGATGGTACATTGTGGCCAATCTGCAATTGGAACAACTCTCCTTCAACATCCTCTATGTTTACGCTCTAAACGAGCCAAGCGTTAGAGCTAGTTGTTGGACCGAGAAAAAGGGAAAAATCCAAGGAGAGAACTGGCTCTTCACGGGAGCCTGGAATTTATAGAATCCCTGAAGACAGATACAATGGTTTCAATTCGACCCCAGCCACAAACCTCAAAGCTTGGGAAGACTTATCCTTAGAATTAGGGCTGATAGATTGCTTGGAGCTTCATCGATCGGGCTTAACAGGGTTCTCTTGGTTTAACAGGCGCAAGGGGCAAGACTTCATTGCATGCAGGTTGGATCGAATCTATGCCTCTGGTGGAGGATGGTGGATGTCAACTCCAATGCATGGTCAGTACCTCACTTCGACCTTAGTGTCTAATCACATTCATTCAGTCTGCCTTAGTCTACCTATGAAGGTTGGCCGATCGTATGATATCCCCTTTGCCATCAACAACAAATGGCTATCGGCCGAGCAGTTTGGTAGAGCAATTAGGGCGGCTTGGTCCCATGCCAGGGACATGTCAGAGGATCCTTGCACCAGATGGGACATGGCTATAAGGGCAGTGGTACAAGTGGCCAAGGTGTGGGCTAAGCAACGCAGCAAAATGGACTAGGGACCCCAACACCTGATCAAGGAAGCACTTAGGCAGACAGTGATTAGCAACCCTCATGACTTCACAACTACGACCCTCTTGATAGAAGTAGAGTAGGAATTATAGGGCCGGGAGCTGGAAAGAGTCGAGGTTGTGCAAATTCGTAGCAAACAAGCTTGGCTTCAGCTGGGGGATTTTCCTTCAAAGTACTTCTTCCAATCCCTCACCTGGGAAGAGACAACAAGATGAAATTGACAGAGTTGAGGGACCTAACGGGGAGCTGGTGATAGAGTATTGGCACATCGCCCAGGTGTTCCAAAATCACCTCAGTAGTATTGTGGGTGCCCCAGTAGTGCAAAATGGGGCATGGAAGAGCAACCGTGTAGAGTCAATCAGCCTATTGGAACCTAGAGTCTAGGAAGCCCAAAGGAACCTGCTAGCCGTGGACTTCTCTGAGGCTGAACTCCATGAGACCTTGAAAATGATAAAGGAACGATCCCCAGGATCAGATGGCTTAACCACCAAATTCTTCCTATTTTTTTGGGACCTAGTGGGCACGAACCTAGTAGCCATGGCAAACAAAGCGGCTTAAAAAGGAGCTCTATCAATTGACGTTAATACGGGACTCCTGAAACTATTTCCTAAGAGACCAAGTAGGATTCACCTAGGCGATTGGTGCCCTATCACGATGCTCAACACTTCATACAAAATACTGGCAAAAGCCCTCACACTCAGGGTTCGAATGATCTGTAGCCAGGTGGCAGATTCAAAACAAGCAGGGTTCATTGAAGGTCGGGACATCTTTGACAATATCCTAAAAGTAAGTACTGCAATTGACTTTGCGTGCACCTCCAACCAGGAATGTATCTTCTTTGGGATTGATCTAGACAAGGCTTACGATACGATCCCCTGGGACTTCATTGAAGCGGTCCTCTTCAAATTAGGGTTTGGAGATGCGTTCATGAAAAGGTTCCTGATGCTATTTGGAAATGCCTCAACAGCTCTTTGCCTAAATGGTGGGGTGGTAGGCTCCTTTCTACTTTGATAGTCGATTCAACAAGGGTGCCCTCTAGCCCCCCTTCTTTTCACGCTTTCCTCAGTCCCCCTAATGCACCTCATCAAGCACACAGGTCAATAGAGTAGATTTGAAGGTCTTGTCCTCCCCTCGAGCACCTCTTTGAGTATCTAGATGTTCACTGATGATCTGATGGCCCTCTATAAAGAGAAGGCAGAGTCAGTGGCCACCATGAATGAGTGCCTGAACACATTTTGTGAGCTTCCGGGTCGATTTGTAGCTGGAATAAATCATTTGCCATCTGCTCAATGAATAGCGAGCTTCTTGATGGCCTTGTTCCCATGCCAGTAAAGTGGGTTACGAAGGGAGAGTTAATTCGATACTTAGGAGACACGGTAGGCCGAAGAATTTTGCAACAATGCTTCCACTAGTTTAGAGAGAGATTGGTCACCAAACTCAAAGCATGGAGTGGACTTAGCCTTGGATGGAATGCCCGAGCCCTAGTAATCAAACATGCGTTTTTCCCCGGGGGATTCACAGGGGGAAACTTATGATATCACGTGAGTGTACAATAGGGGTTTTTTTGATATGAGGCATAAGCTTATACATTAGGGGTGGGGGCCCTTTTTTTTTCCCCAATATTGAATTTAAGCTAGGGGGACCATCCTAGGTTAGATTTAGTGATGCTTTTGGAGCATGGGCCTTGGGCTCTGCCCCCCTGTAGGCCACAATTTTGTATAGGGTCTTGTAGGGGTCTGATCCCCCCTTTTTGTTTGGTGCGTTGTCACCCCCTAATAACAAAGTCGTCAATTTTTTTAAGAAAAAAAGAAAAAAAGAAGAAAAAGGAGAGTAAAATGTAATGCTAAACAATGTGAGTAGGCTAAAGTAGGGCGCTATTAGAGCTCATTACCAAGTTGTGTGCAGGTGAAATATGGAAGGGTGAGAAGGATAGAAAATTCATGGATTTGTAATTCTTTTTGGAATTGAATTATTTTTACTTGCAAATGTTTTATTGAAACCTTTTTGCTTAGTATTTACTGCAATACTAGTTTAAATAAAATCATATTCTTTTTGGAAGTAAATCCATTTACCTCCAAAAGTTTTGTAAGATTGTTTTGCTTAAACTAAGTATATGAATTTCTTTATGTAAAAGACCCTCTCTATTGATAAAATAGTTATCTTTTATTCACACAATTTAATTATAAAGAGTGATGAGTTCTCAAATATTGAGAGGATGGTAATTTTCAAATGTAAGTTAATGCAACTAATATCAATGACGTACATGCAAAGAGACAATGTAAAATATAATTGTTTGACCAATGAGGGCATGAAGGGAAATAAAACAACAACAACATCAATAACATTAAGGCCAAAATACTTTATATGTAATGGTGAAGCATAAGGTTGCATAAGATCCTTGCAATCATAAAATTTTGGTATTGTTAATAAAGGAGAAGGACTATATGCCTAGACACCAAGAAATTCAATCTTGGAGGAGTATATAGATAAACTTCATCCCTTGAGATCATGTCAATGATGTTGAAGGAAGGTGTTGGAGATGACAATTTAAAAAATATTTTATGTGAATATAGTGCATATACTATATAGTGCTAAAAAAAGATAATGGAATAAGGGTATGGAATCCCTAAGCCTAGCCAAAATTGAGTTACAAGTTGTAGGATTGTATGGTGTACTCTCTCCCTCTCTCGTCTCCATTTCACATAAACCCATGTACATTTGAGATAGTTGATAACTCTTCTAGCTACATCCTCGCTACATCTAGATGAAGATTTTTGGGTTTTTCATGAATTGAGTGAGAGCACCAACTGAGTATCAGGCGTTGAGCTTGCCTGGGGTGCCAACTCAATATGTAATATGTTATTACCCTCGTCTAAAATCTAGGGTATGGGGGGACAAGGTCCATATATAATATGCATGGTTTTCCTTGAAAATTTTCAAATATGCAAGGGAAAAACATGAAAATTTCATGTCCCCCACCCTCAAAATATAAGGTATATACCCTGAAAAATATGCAAGATTTTAAGATTTGTAAATATTTTTCATAATATGTGAGAACCAAGGGGGGGTATTTTTGAGGGGGGGTAAAACAAAAAATACACTAGAATATTAAAACCCATCTCCTTTCAAATTAATGTAACTTTTTCATATGCTACCCAAATTTCAAGGTGTAAAGACATATTTGAAGATTTTTCTCAGATTTTTTAGTGTAGAACAAAGCCATGTTAATTTGAATAGTTTCTACTCATGGCATATTGTTAAATTCATCTCATACTCAATATTTTGATGGGTTTTCTTACTAAAGAAGTTGGCACCCTAGGCGAGCTTGGTAGTGGTTAAATTAGTCAAATTTGCAATAATTTGTTTATAGACAAGTTTCTACAATCATGCATGAGAAACTAATTTAGACATTCTTGAGTGCACTTACCCTGAGTTAACACAATTCCATGTGTATCTCTTTATATATCTATGTCTAGAAATTAATGGAGGGATCTTATGCCCTTTAACGTCCAAATTTAGATGCGAGCTATAATTTGACTTTTGAAATGAGTTTGCCAATTGATCCTATATTCATTGTCATCCAAAATAGCAAGCACAATGTCTTATGATGTCTTCTTTATATACAAATAAGGATCTTAATTAAGGGCAAAAAATCCATGATGCAAAAAACATATTGAAGAAATGACTATGGATCCTAGCATTCCATTATTTTAGTGCATGCTTCAATCCATACAAGGATTTAAGTCCCATTTAAGTAATTTGCAAACTGTTTTCTCTTAGGATTTGACAACATAAAGTTCTAGCTATTGCATATATATCTCTTCATGTAGAAAACCATTCAAGAATTCTTTGCATTCATTTGATGTATTGGCAAATGAAAAGTGTGATGCTAGAGTGATAACTATCTTGACTATTGGCATTTTTGCAACTATTGCAAATGTTTTGTCATATTTGGGGCTGCCATATTCTCGAGTATAACTTTTTGTCAATTAGTCTAGCTTCATCATGTTAACTAAACCATCTTAAATCTCATCTATAGACCTACTTGCATCTAATCGCATTCTTCTTTATTCAAAGGTTTGATGAAGATCAAGCTTGTTCTTGATGAGGGCATTGTACTCTTTAGCTATGGTATGCTTCCATATAGGTACTTAAATTATTTCTTTAAAAGATGCATTTCCAACATTATCCCTAATTTTTGCCACATAAAATACTTTCACTTTTGTAAGTTTGCCTTTTGAGATCTTTCTACTCACATGAATATATGGAACTTTCTAGCATCTACTTGATGATCATGGTAGTTTATTAGTTAGAAATTCAACTAAAGGAAGGTGTTTTAGGTATGGGCCATCTATAAGCACCTCTCTTTAGGTAATTTTCACATTCTCCTTTCACTTCTATCCTTAAAAAGAAGGCAAAGGAGAAGACAACATTGAGGAGGAGACTGAATGATAGGAGATGGTGGACATGTTGTAGAGAATGCAACAGAGAGTGTTACTAAACAATGAGGTAGAGGGGAATATTGTTGAGGAGGATACTTCCCATTTGGATGATGTAGTAGAAGTCGGTGTGGACGCTGCTTTCAAAATACTTATTGATGTCAAATCTGCCATGATGTTGAATTGGAGACACTTCAGCAATTGGTGGACAAGTTCTCTAAGAAGAGATTAGGAAGGGGAAAAGAAAACGACGGTGAAGCAAGTATGCCGCATTATCTTGTCTTGAAACTTTGTGGACATACATGTGCCATAAAGGGTGTAATGATCTTTTTCCACATCTCTTCCAAATGCAAGCGGGCAACATAAGAAAACAAAGGTAGATGCAATGGAGCAAGGACATGATCGGCAGGAAAATGTAGGGAGTTCTGGACATGAAGAGAAGGAAGAAAAGAGTAGCCCCTTCTTGCCCAAAAGTATTGCTCCGATACTATCTTTCAAGCCTAGAGCTTGCAAAAAGCTTTAGAGCTACAAGATCCTCCAATGCACACTGCATGCTTTCAAGGGCAGTTATGAAAATAGTTCGCACCACATATATATGAACACTCTAAGCATGTAAAAGACTCTGGAAATGCAGTAGATCCTCCAATGCGCTTTTATGAGAAGAAGTTCCACTTCTCTAATCTCCACTTGGGAATGAAAAATTTCTATTTGTGCATCTACTTATGCTCTATCTTTTAGTAATGTAGATGGATGGTTGTGCCTCCTATGTGGAAAAATGCAGATGGATGGTTTATAAGCACTTCTTAGGGGTCCTAAAGTACTTATAGATGGTTCTTTAGTCCTTTTAATGGTCTAGAAGTTCTATTAAGTGGTTCTGCAGTATTATCAAATGGTGCTAAAGTATTGATAAGTAGTCTAGAAGTACTATTAAGTGGTGCAGAAGTACTTGTAAGTGGTCCTGAAATGCTAGTCAGTATTGTTCTTTTAAGTACTACAAAAGTACTTTTAAGTGGCCTTGAAGCATTATTCAGTGTTCTTGAACCAGTAGTGGTTTTGCAATACTTATAAATAGTTCTAAAGTACTATTAAGTAGTCCAAAAGTACTACTTAGTGCTTCTAAGTGGTCTAGAAGTACTACTAAGTTCTAAAGTACTATCAAGTAGTCCAAAAGTACTAGTTAGTGCTTCTAAGTGGTCTAGAAGTACTACTAAGTTCTTGTATGTGGTGCAAAAGTACTATTAAGTGGTCCCGAGTCACTATTAAGTGGTCATGAAGTGCTCTTAAGTATACTCCACTTTGGAATGGCATTTTTTTGTCTTTGTGCATCTACTTATGCTCTATCTTTTAGTAATGTAGATGGATGGTTGTGCCTCTTATGTGGAAATACACAAATGGATGGTTTATAAACACTTCTTAGGGGTCCTAAAGTACTTATAAATGGCTCTTTAGTCCTTTTAGTGCTCTAGAACTTCTACTAAGTGGTTCTGCAATACTATTAAATGGTGCATAAGTACTATTAAGTGGTCCACAAGTACTATTAAGTCATAAAAAGTACTTGTGAGTGGTCCTGAAGTGCTATTCATCAATATTCTTTTTTCAGTGCTATAAAAATACTTTTAAGTGGTCCTCCTAAAGCACTATTTCGTTTTCCTGAACCAATATTAATTGGTTTTGTAATACTTATAAATAGTTCCAAAGTACTATTACATGGTCCAAAAGCACTACTTAGTGCTTCTAAGTGGTCCAGAAGTACTACTTAGTGCTTCTAAGTGGTCCAGAAGTTCAAGTGGTCCTGAAGCACTATTTAGTGTTCTTGAGCCAATATTAATTGGTTTTTTAGTACTTATAAATAGTTCTAAAGTACTATTACATGGTCCAAAATTACTACTTAGTGCTTTTAAGTGGTCCAGAAGTACTGCTAACTGCTTCTATGTGGTCGAAAAGAACTTTTAAGTGGTGCTGAGTACCATTAAGTGGTCATGAAGCGCTCTTAAGTATATTCCATTTTAAAATGACATTTTTTTATCTTTTTGCATATACTTGTGCTCTATCTTTTAGAAATAAAAGTGTAGTTCTTATTGTAATAGAGTACATAGTAAGCATTTTTATGTGCTCTATCTTTTAGTAATAAAAGTGTAGTTATTATTGTAATAGAGACATCGAAGAAAAGTCTAGCTGCCAAAAACTACAACAGAGATCATAGAGATTGATAGGATGCCGTCGACATTCGTGGCACCTCCAAAATTTCAAGAAGATTATTGGAAGAGAAAGCCAAACCTTATCATCAATTTATTACTCTTCACTTTTGACCCTCATTCCCTCCATGATTGGAGCTTAGACATTGTACAGTGTATCATTGACAGTGAGGTGAAGCACTTTTAGTAGAAAGATGCAGAGCAATTTTTGTTTATGGCAAGTACATATGCGAATGTGTTTATTTGGAGCATTGCAACACTTGCCAATCTAGAACACAAGATGAAAAAATGCTTTGCAAGGACAAAAAGGGCTGTTGGATGGGTGGATGGCACAAGAGAGTCGCTTGGTTGCAAATTTCAAATTTCCAAATGGGAGACCCATATTTTTTAAGCATATCAGAAATTTTTGGAAGATTTATCTGCAGTTCGATGGTACAAACACTTTATTGGTGGATGAATCAAGGTACAAGTAGAGCATACATATGTGATAGTCCCAAGGATGGAGGACCAACCTCCTAAAGATATATGAAGTTTCATGATGCATGACCTCGGGCCATGGTTGCAAAAGTGGTTGAAAGTAAAAGATCGGGTGGAATGGGCATCAGTGTGCCCATTTAATGTGCATGCCATGCTTGAAAATTAGTTTGTACAGGAGTCTCTACTTGATGGAGGAAGAATTTTACCATACAATGATTGATGGTACCACAAAAGGGATTATCACAAGAAAAAAAGGAGGTGAGGGGAAATTTATGTACGCCTCCTTGCATTTATACCAGAATTTTTCTAGTATAAATACAAGTGAGTGAGATCAATGTAAATTGCAAAACTTTGATGTATAAATGCAAGAATTTTGCTAGTATAATGTAAATTGTAGAATGTGTAGACTACTTTACTTGGTCATCATGTTTTCACTATGCCTTTTACATCATACTGTAAAGTATTGGGAAAATAGTTTAATGTGTGTGCTTGTAAGTACTTGCAAAATATTTTACGTTCATATAAGGTACTTTTAGTACTCTTGAGGAACTTTCCATTTACTTGAGAGTAATCCACATAGAGCTACTTAACCCACATGTATCCAAAACAAGTCATTCATTTAGGCATCATATACCCAAAACCAGTCATTCATTTAGTCTACCCAATGTCAAAGACACATCATGTTGCAGCTGTGACTATGGAACTTAGGTGTAAAAATCATGTTGCAGCTATAACTATAGAAGGAAGTTATACATATCAGCACTTACCTAAATAGTGAAAGGCATGCTATTATATACATTTTCTTCAACCTCAGGTGATAACCTAAAAAGATTATCCACTCTTAGCATTGGCTCCATATGAAAGTTGATGGCCCGTACTAGGTGTGCATACATGAAAACGGGAGGTTTGTTGACAACAAGCAGCTCCCACACATCATCATCGACTCTCTCATAGTAGTACCCTATAACTACTTAGTAGGAAGCATATTGCCCCAATTGTCTAACATCGACCTGGATATTCTTTCCTTTGCCTTAGAGCACTTAATAATGTAAAAGTATGCATCTTCATCCCCATTACTTGACACATGGACAACAAAGTTGTTCCCCACACACAATGTGTCACTCAAGGCATTTGGGTGACCGCCGGCATATATGGAGCTATCAACATCCTCTTCATCACTAGAGCTATCATTTGATCCTTCACCATCACCCATGGGGATAATAGTATGATAACCCCAACTTTCTACATACGCCCTATTATTGCATCGTCTCCATTTTCCTTGCATACATGGATCACAAAAGCAAGAGAGCCTCCTTATAGATCTCAAGGCATATTTATTTGTAGTTGAGTATCGATTAACGGAATGCATAGACCCTGAGCCTACCACATGCTTGTAGTCCCACTTATTATCTCTCTATACTTTGTCTTCTTTGATTTCCCAAAATACTCTGTTCACTTCACTGCCACAAAACTTGGCCCTTAGAAAATTGACAACATCAGTGTGGCGGCACACTTCAAAGTCCATCCATTTGGTTTCAATTGTTCATGCATAAGCTCTCTCGTTATAACAACTCTAGCTCCATGGTGTTCTACTTTCCCATGGCTTGAAGCTAGAAAGCTCCATAACATTTCAAGTCCAGGTAGGCTAAAGATATTGGAAACAAAGTAGAAAGGATGCAAGTTTGCTTTGAACTGGGATGCACATCAGTCCAACCACACCCAAGGACGTTTTAGTGAAAGACCTTGGTGTTTAAGCCACTGGTCATGTAAAAGAAAGCAATGTTGCACAAAGAGGGTGAGTTAAATTCCTAACATTGTTTGAATCAGTGTGCACATATGTTATGTGCACTAAGATGGTAACCTGATAATTGCACCAATGCATGGATTGTATTTCATTTTGCTATTTAAAGGTATAATTCTTAGCAAAGTCAATTATTGAGACCACATAATCACATGGAAAGTTTTCAATACAATCTCTGTATAGTTGAGCCTGCCACCTGTAAATACAGTTGTGCTAAATAAAACTCTTTGATGTGCTTTGTAAAGAAGGATAAAAGATCAGGAGATTTCATATGTTTTTCGATAGAAGATCCTTTCTTTTTTTCTTTCCACCATCTTGATCAAGTTTGTATGTCTCTATATCTTGAAAGACCTTCATAGGGAGGATCAAGTAATTATCTATTCTCTCGTTAGGACAAAGCACCATTCTTGTTATGCCACATTCAGCACAGAGTCCCATTAAGCATTCATAACTGTGGAAAAATGCGTCTATTAGTTTTGGGTATAGTTATGATTCACAAAGAGTTGTGATGCTATTGAAGATAGAATTTGTAGCTTCACACATAAAATTCATCTTGCCATGGTCACAAACACCGTAGGCACATGTGCAGAGTGTCCCATGGAGTCCAAATTGTTTTTGCCGCATGTAATTGAATGATTCTTTCAAAAATATCATTTGCACATGTGAAACACAGCAGCAAGTGTATTGATCCTTCAACTTGCGCACAAAGAAGGGACCTCAAAGAATCTTTGAGAAATCTTGATCTGTGGGTAGTGGGCCTTGAATCTTTTGAAGAACTCCACCTATCGTTAAACAAATATCGGTTAATAGTATCTCTGGACCACTAGGAACCACTCAATAGTACCTCAAAACTATTTAATAGTATTGCAAACCACTTAATAGTACTTTTGGCTTATTTATTACTATTTTCGAACCACTTAATGTGCTTCAAGGCCAGTTAATAGTACTTCTGAACTATCAAGCTTGAGTGTCCAATTCAAGCCTTCTAGTTTATGGTCAAATCTTAAAGATCAACAACGATTTTGTGCTTTGATTTTGCATTTCCATTTTCACACAGGAAGTAGGTTCTCCTTTGCTCTCTCTTTCAAAAAGATCTGGTCCAATTTGGGCAAAGAGAATTTTGGAAACTTGAACATTATTTGTAGTCCACTTTCCATGTTGATCTCATTTGATTTCTCATGTCAAACACATCCAATGGAATGAGATCCACATGAAAAGTGGATGACAAGCAATGTTATGTGTGGTCAAATGAGCAAATCCTTTGAGAGAATGCTGATAGATATGGCCTCTTGAAAAACCCATCCTGCTTCTTTCATCATCTGTAACAATAGGATGAACAAAAGAGTTAAAAAATGACCACTAATAGTACTTCTAGACCACTTAATAGTAGCTAATAACTACTTAATAGTACTGCAAATCCACTTAATAGTGCTTCAAGTCTACTTAAGAGCACTTCAAGACCACTTAATAGTGCTTTAAGACCACTTAGAAGCATTGATTTGTACCTTTGGACCACTTAGAAGCATAATATGTACCTCTGGAGCACATAATAGTGGTTCAGGACAATGGAATAGTAATTCAAGACCACTTAATAGTACTTTTGTAGAACTTATAAGTACTATTGTACCTCTTAATAGTACTTCAACACCATTCAATAATATTGCAAAACCACTTAATAGAACTTTTGGATCACTAAGAAGCACTTATAAGTCCTTTAGTACATTTACAATTGCTTATAACCAATCAATAGTACCTCTAGAACATGTAGAAGTGCATCTGAACCAATTTGAAGGACCTAAGGGCCATATTGACAAACACATTGATAAGGATTTATCATGTGTTTGCCAATAATAGTACTATAGAACCACTTAATACTGGTTTAGGACCACTTAATAGTGCTTCAAGACCACTTAATAGTACTTTTGTAGCACTTACAAGTATTGTTGTACCACTTAATAGTACTTTAGAACCATTTAATAATATTGCAGAATCACTTAATAGAATTTTTAGATCATTAAGAAGCACTTATAAGTCCTTTAGTACATCTAAGAATTGCTTGTAAACGAGTCAATAGTACCTTTAGAAAACTTATAAGTGCATCTAAACCAATTTGAAGGACCTAAGGGCTATATTGACAAACACATTAACAAGGATTTATCATGTCTTTATCAATAATAGTACTATAGAATGACTTAATACTGGTTTAGGACCACTTGGTAGTGTTTTAGCATCACTTAATAGTACTTTTGTAGCACTTATAAGTACTTATGTACAACTTTATAAAACTTCTCAGTTTTAGGGTATAAGTGTCGCTATATCATGACCTTTAAGGTATAAGTGTCGCTATATAGTGACCTTTAGGGTATAAGTGTCGCTATATAGTGACACTTATACCCTAAAGGTCGCTTTAAAGCGACACTTTTAGTCACATTTAGGATATAAGTGTCGCTATATAGTGACACTTATACCCTAAAGGTCGTTATATAGCGACACTTTTAGAGTATAAGTGTCACTATATAACAACTGACTAGTGTCGCTATATAATGACGCTGGGGGACTAAAACCCAAAACCCCGCACGATGCCTTCTTTCACAACTCTATTACGAGAAAAGCAAAATTCTCTCCTCCAACGTTATATTTGGCAATCTTGCTTTCCTCCTCTATTCCCTACACTCCTCACCCCTACGAAGCTCCTCTCCCATTGACACTTGTGTTCCCTCTCCACCCTCCTCCCTCTCTACTTGTGTGAAAGGAAGTTTTTCAAGAAGGTGTGTCTCTTTAAGCAATGTAGGTTCATTTTTTGTGAGATTTTATTTTGTGAGTGTTGAAACATGTTTCTCCTTGCATTGCCTATGCTTATGCATGAGCATATGCTCATATGCTCATGCATAAGCATATGTATATGCATATGCTTTCTCTTTTTTCCTCTCTTTTCTTCTTTTCCCCTTTCTTTTTTCATTCTTTTTCCCCCTCTTCCTTCCTCTTCCTTCTCTTCTTTTCCCTTCTCTTATTTCCTCTCTTTCATCCTCTTTTCTCTTCTTTTCATAAGCATATGCATTTGCCTATGCTTATGCTCATATGCTTATGCTTATGCATGAGGATATGCTCATATGCTCATATGCTTTTCCCCTCTCTTTTTTCCTTCTCTTTTCTCATCTTCCTTTCTTTTCCTTCTCTTTTTTTCCCCTCTCTTATTTCCTCTCTTTCATCCTCTCTTCTATTCTTTTCATAAGCATATGCATTTGCCTATGCTTATGCTTATTCATGAGCATATGCTCATATGCTCATATGCTTTTTCCCTCTCTTTTTTCCTTCTCTTTTCCCCTCTTCCTTTCTCTTCTTTCTCTTCTTTTTCCTTCTGTTATTTCTTCTCTTTCATTTTCTTTTCTCTTCTTTTCATAAGCATATACTTTCTCTCTTTTTCTCTTTTTTCCCCTCTTTTCTTCTTTTCTCCTCTCTTTCAAAAGGGTAATTTTGTAACAAACAATGTTGTATATCTTTGACATGTATATGCTTCTGTTGCTCGGCTCATTTGAGCAATTTTGTATCACCCTTTTCACAAAGGAAATTTTATAACAAATAACATTCTTTTGAATTACTTAAAAAAAAACATTAGTGGGGCAAAACAGGGCTTGCTGTGGCCCTGTTTAGCCCCACTAATGTTTTTTCTTAGCTTCAGTTAATCATCGCTATATAGCGACGTTTACTAGTGTCACTATATAGTGACATTTACCAGTGTCGCTATATAGCGACATCTATTAGTGTCGCTATATAGCGACGCTTATATAGCAACCGTTCTTTTTCGACGCTAATAGCGAAGTTTTTGCGCCCATTAAAAAAAAACTTTTTAGTGTAAAAAAGGTCAGTATTTCCGTCAAAAAAGGGCCTGTTCCTTGTAGTGCCTTAAGGGGCAAGCAACATATTGACAAATACATTGATAAGGATTTACCATTTTTTGGCCAATATGGCCCTCACCCCTAAAGGGGACCCCTCAAGGGGTATATTTACAAACACATTAACAAACATTGCAAAGCTTTTATCTCTTGAAAGTCCACCTAAAACAGTTGTAGAGCTATTAAAAGTATCATTGAAAGTGGTTCAGAGCTATTAAAAACCCAGCTAAAAGGACTAATTATTAAAAACCCAGACGCACTAAGGAGAACTTCTAGACCACTTAGTAGTACTTTTGTAGCTCTTACAAGTACTTTTGTAGCACTTTGCACTTTATAACACTTTTGGACCACATAGAAGCACTTAGGAGTACTTTTGGACCACTTAGAAGCACTAACTAGTACTTTTGGACCACCTAGTAGTACTTCAAAACTGTTTACTAGTACTGTAGAGCCACATATTGATACTAGTTTAGGACCACTTAATAGTTCTTTAGGACCACTTAATAGTACTTTTGTAGCACTTATGAGTAATTTTGTACCACTTTATAAAAATTTTGGGCCACTTAACAATATTTCACCTTTATTTAATAATATTGCAGAACCACTTAATTGAACGTTTGGACCACTGAGAAGCACTTAAGAACCATTTATAAGTCCTTTAGGACCCCTAAGAAGTGCTTATGAACCAGTCAATAGTACCTTTGGACCACATAGAAGCACTTAGGAGTGTTTCTAGATCACTTAGAAGCACTAACTAGTACTTTTGGACCACCTAGTAGTACTTCAAAGCTATTTAATAGTATTGTAGAACCACTTAATACTCTCAAGTTAATACTGGTTTAGGACCACTTAATAGTGCTTCACGACCACTTAATAGTACTTTTGTAGCATTTACAAGTACTTATGTACCACTTTATAAAACTTTTGGACCACTTAATAATACTTAAGAACCATTTAATAATATTGCAGAACCATTTCATAGAACTTGTGGACCACTAAGAAGCTCTTAAGAACCATTTATAAGTCGATTAGGACCCCTAAGAAGTACTTATAGACTAGTAAATAGTACCTTTGCACCACATAGAAGTACTTAGGAGTACTTCTAGACCACTTAGAAGCACTGAGTAGTGATTCTAGACAACCTAGTAGTAGTTCAGAACTATTTAATATTACTACAAATCCACTTAATAATGGTTTAGGACCACTTAATAGTGCTCAAGACCATTTAAAAGTGCTTTAAAGCTATTAAAAGTACCACTTGAAAGTGTTTGAGTGTTTTAAGGTGCTATAGGACTACTGCTATTTTGCTTGAATAAAAGTAAAGTATGAATCTGAGGCTCATCAAGCAAATGTATGGGATGCTTTACTAAAGAACGTTTCCCCATCCTCTTACAACAAACATCTTTTTGTTGGGGGATACTGTCTCTAATGTCCAAAATTCTCCAAAATTCAAAAACAAGATCTTTCTAACCTCCTGTGTGATGATGCCACTTATAGGTTGCCATCTATGGCCTATTAGCAGGGGCAAGACTCCATCCTCTTCTAGTTGTAGGCAAGTGTTGGTTGCACAAAGGTTTCTCTTATGGAGACCCAAAACCTTTGCTACCTTTGACAAGCTGGCACGTCTGTTTTTGCCACCTTCTCCATTGAAACCATTACCATTCAGTACCATCATTAGAGATGAGCTCTTCAAGAAAATTTCATCGTTTGATCGGGGCACTTTGACTCGATTATTTGTTTAACATATGCTACAAATATTACATGTGACCCTAGGCTTGGTATTTAGATATTTAGACCTACGAGGCATTTTCTTCCCACCACCCACGATGTTCTTCAACACCATTTTCTTGCACTTAACCCATTCGACCTCCCCCCTCACTAATTGCATGCATTGCCTCTCATAACAGCTTCTTGCTCCACCCACTTACTCTCATGACCTTCTATGTTTTTACCTTTCCTTGCTCTTTGTTTTTCTACCTCAACTCCCTCTTTAAGCTTCTTTCTCACAAGTCCCTTGTATTTAGTTGCCTCTTCATTGCTATTCTTGGTCCCCTTATAGCATGCCTTTACTAGTCACCTCCTTGTCGCCTTGCTTCTTCTCCCTACAAGCTTCATGTCGACTTCTCATCCCTCATGCATATCTCACAATGTAGGCTCTTCTTGCCTATCTCTCCTTTGTTGTCCATTTCTCTCACTGCCTTACAAGGTGATTGTCTTGGCCTTGGCCTTCTTACAAGGTGATTGCCTTGGCCTTGGCCTTCTTACATTGTAGCTCCATATGAAAAAAAGGTTGATACTTTTCTCTATGGATCCCCAAGCTACAAGAGTGCCATCTGATCCTGCTTCTTGACTACCTCTTCCATCTTGCCACCCTTTTCTTCATACTCGACATCGCCATGGCTGCCTTTAGCTCTCTACCATCTCATCAGTTTGGCCATGCATGGCACCACTTTCTCTTTCACTCATTGGCCTACTTTGTTTTGTCTTGTATGCATTATTACTATCCTAGCCACATTGTCTCTCCACTTTGCCATATAGCTTTAGACTTTGCAAGAGCTTTTGGGGATCGACTTGACTTACTCTAAAATTTTAATGGCTTGCCTTAGTGGTAGACACGACTTCTTTGGCGACTGCACAATAAAAATATTGGGATAGTATGAGCTCTTCCTTGATGGCCATCTTTGTCTAGTCTGCACGCTACAAAAACCAGTTTCTCCATGCCAACTTCTCTACTCTACGGGTTATCTTCAACAATCAAGCAAGTGGTCGATAGGAAAATTCATTTGTAGTTGCAAACACTTGGTCTGCCAAGGTAGCATAGCCGTGCACACAACCAGAATCTTATAAAAGACATCACACAAAGCGATTTGCAACTAATTTACTTTATTAAAAATTATGTATTTTCCTTTTCTAGGTAAGTGATTTGGAAATGCTTTATTCAAATTATTCTAACATTTATTTACTGAAGGATTTTAATTTATTAGCTATAATTTGTTTCCTATTTTCCTTAATCTCTCTCCTATTTCCCTTAATCTCTCTCTCTCTCTCTCTCTCTCTCTCTCCCCCTCCCTCTTTCCTATTATTAATTTCCATTCCTAATTGCATTATAATTTATTATGAATACTATTATTGTAATTTCTTATCTTTAATCACAACAAGGTTAATATTGTTCTTTTTCTAAGTCTAATGTAACAGTGAAATTTTATTCTTTTAGAAAAAGGCTTTAGACTAATCTTTTCTTATGTTGACTTAGTCTTTTCCTTTGGCAATTCTCATTTTTCATTTAATTCTCTGGTAAAATTTGCAAAAAAAGTTTTATTTGTTTCTCAATATCTTTATTCAATGAAACGCTTTATTTAAATTAAAGCAAGCTTATTGATTTGTTAATATGGGTGTGGAATACCCCCCATGGTGTGGAATATGCCCCATAGTGAACATGTTTTTTAATTATTAAGTGGAATACCTCCCATATGTGCAAGGGAGTGGTCTACCCCTCTTCAATCATTTTTTTAAGAAAAAGACATTTATAAAAGGGTTTGGATTACCCCCCATTATTTATATATATATATTTATTGTGACATGAAGTTGGGGGTAATAAACTTCACGCACCTCTTCACTTCCTACTACTTTCGAACTGAGTGATAGAGATATTTATCATTGGGAAAGGGACATTAAAAATAAGCTTTTATGCCAAGATACCACACCATACTTTCCTCCCTTAAATGAGAATGAAGATGGTAACATCCCAAGTGATGTTGTACTCAAGCATAGGGAGAAGGAAAGGATCAGTAGAGGCCTTAATCTCAACAAGCCCGATCTGTGCCAAAGAGGAGCGATACATTGTTGAAAGAAGATCTTGCAGCTCAACATGACATGAACTTATATATATCTAGGAGTTTGAAGGGGCTGATTGGCTTGGATGGGTAGGTTCTGGGGAAACATTGCACCTCCTTCATAGATACCTTTATAATTAGCTCAAAACATTCTGCAAAATATCATACCCATAACTTTAAGCAAAGACATGATATAAAATATTCAAACACATATCAAGATGCACCTTGAAATGGGATTTTCTTTGATATAATTTTGGTAAGAAACAGAGAAGCGGTCGGAAAGATATGGGCAATTTACTGGACGGGAGTAAAAACTATCTTAAAAAAGAAACAGTCACACACAAAGAGTCATAGATTTTTGTTTTGACATTTAATAAAATAAATGAAATATGATGATGCTTGTTGAAGAGAGCTTCGTGCTAATATAAGTTTTGTCCAAATCGGACCATGGAGTGAAAAGTAATGAGCACAATACTGAGAGGGGGTCAAATTGTCATAAAAACTACCCTCCACCCACGCTAATTTCGCTTGAGCAAGATGCTCCCTCAAGACTCCACCTTCATCAACAATCCACCACTCATAGATTTTGCTTAGAAGAGAATAAGTAACTCCCTTAGTGGCTCAAGAAATGGATGGACCATGTGTGTGCAATGAGTGGCCGAATAGAAAGAACTTTTTGTAAGAAAATAATACAACGTCTGTGCTCAACAGATAACAGGATCTCATACGCAAGAGAGAAAACAAGATAGTATGGAGAATCAAAAATTTGATTATTGTAGAACTGATACAATAGATGGTGCTGCCTCCCAACCATGCGCTCCTGTGAAAGAAGCTTCGATGGTGTGCTGGAAACAGTAGAAGACGGAGGCTGAATGCTAAGGAATCAAGGTTGCTGTAGCCAGTGATGAAATGGGCTTCACGGGCTTGCTCTTATATAGCCACCAGTCGTAGTAGGTTAGGCTCAATTGGGTGGCCCACCCAGTCTGCCCAAAATGGTCGACTGGGGGTCGGTCCTGAAATATGCCACTGACCATACGATAGAACCGGTGTGCAAAACAGAGCAACTAACCTATGGTCACCGTTCGGCCCACAGCCATCCGAGATCATCTGAGGCTCCAAACGAGCCCCGCAACCCGAGAGTGGGCTGCCTCGGGAAATGCTCTGTCTACCCTCAGTGTGGTTAGTCAAGGGATGCCTTCCCGCACTTGCATGTAGCCTAGTTGGTGGTGTGCCAACTCTATCTAAAGCCGTCCAGCCATCAAGCCACACATGGCCCCCATCTGGTGTCCAAACCAGGACCTACCGGATAACCGAGCTACTCAAATGCCTTCTCCTCATATGGGGGGCTTAGAAGTAGAGTTAGCTGGTTTTTGCATAGTTACATGAGAGTGGAGCATTGATATCTAACACCCCCCCTCAATGTCCACCCGCAAGTGAACTTACTTTTTCGGTCCAATGCAAAGTCGATGAAGATGCCTCTCTAGCAAGTCTCTTCCAAGAGCCTTCGTGAAGATGTCCATAGCATTCTCTTTAGTTGGATAGTACACCAAGTTGACCTCTCCATCCATGATGAGCTCACGTACAAAGTGATATTGAATCTTAATGTGTTTTATGCGAGCGTGGAACACTGCGTTCTTTGCAATCGCCATGCAACTCTGATTGTCACATGATAACTGCGTAGGCTTGTTCTGCACTGCACCCATGTCCCCCAAAATCCTCCTCAACCACACTGCCTCGCAAGAAGCAAAGCATGCAGATTTGTACTCGGCCTCGGTAGAAGAAAGAGCAACTGTGGGTTGCTTCTTGTTGACCCATGACACAACTCCAAATCCAAGTGAGAAACAGTACCCTGTCACTGATCTCCTGCTGTCCACGTCTCCTGCCCAATCCGAGTCACAGAATCTAGTCAAGATATTGCCCTTGGTATAGGTGATGCCATAATCAAGTGTGCCTTTGATGTATTTCAGCACCCGCATCCCTGCCCTCCAATGGTTCTCTCGAGGCTTATTGGAAAACCTGCTAAGTACACCAGTCGCAAAGCTGATGTCCGGTCGTGTGTTGCACAAGTAGATCAAGCTGCCCACAAGCCTTCTATACTTCGCTTCATCCACCAGTGGTGATGAATCCTCGTTTGAGAGCTTCGCGTCAACCTCCATAGGGGTACCAACTGTTTTACACTCAGCCATGCCAAATGCCTTTAGTATCTCTCTAGCATACTTCAGTTGTGAGATGAAGATCCGTTTCAGCTCCTGCCAAACTTCAATCCCCAAACAAAAATGCATGAGTCTGAGGTCTGTCATTTCAAACTCTCTTCCTAGCAAATGCTTTGTCTGTGAGATCTTCTTTTCATGGTTCCCTATTATGACAAGGTCGTCCACATAAAGGACCACGATCATACACCTACCTCCTTCTCTGAAGATATACAAATTTGCATCAGATGGGCTCCTCCTGAACCCGTTTTGCAGAAAGTAGGCATCAATTCGTTGGTACCATGCTCGTGGGGCCTGTTTCAGCCTGTAAAGTGCCTTCTTCAGTTTGTAGACTTTATCTTCTAAACCCGGGATCTCAAAACCTGGTGGTTGTTCCATGTATACCTCCTGCTTGAGATCTCCATTCAGAAAGGCATATTTCACATCCATTTTAAAACACGGGCCAACTTCCCTGAGTAGCTAAAGCCAAAACACTGCGAATTGTGGTTAGTCGAGTTGTGGGAGCAAAAGTATCTTGATAATCAAAACCATGTACCTATGCAAATCCTTTTGCCATGAGCCGAGCCTTGTACTTATCCAACGTGCTGTCGGACTTGTACTTGATCTTGTACACCCACTTGGTGCTGATTACCTTGCATTTTGGTGGTCGATCCACAAGGTCCCAAGTGTTGTTCTTCATTATGGAGCCATACTCTGATTGCATAGCCTCCATCCACCTATCATCGCCATGTGCCTCTTCAAGACACTTGGGTTCATCAGCATGGATCACTTCTATCATCAAAGCATAGTTGACCAAGTGTTCCTGCGCCCTTCTTTGCTCCTCTAATCTCTTGGACCGGCAGTGTTTGGATGGTTCCTCCTCAATGGCTGGACGTTCTCTGCCATCGAAAAATTGCTTTACCTACTTCGGGAATGGCCGTTGCTATTGTGGTTCTGTAGGCTCTTCTTCATCTTCTTTGTCTTGAATCCTCCCAAGCATCATTGGGGGAGTTTGGTCTACTATTGGTGGCAGTCCTGGTTGTCTGGGAAGGAAGCATCCTCCTCCAATTGATGCGGTTGTTCTGAGAAGACCACATCGCGACTTACAAGTACCTTCTTGGTAACAGGGTTATAGAGACGATAACCCTTCGCCTCTTCACTGTAGCCCAAGAAAATACACTTCCAGCTCTTCGGTTCCCATTTGGTCCTGGTAGCATCAGGGACATGCACAAAACAATCACATCCAAAAACTCTGAAATGTGCAGTTGAAGGTTTCTTACCAGAGAAAGCTTGCAGTGGAGTCATCTCGTTCACAACTTTCGTGTAGCTACGATTGAGGATGTAAACTGCAGTGTTACATGCTTTAGCCCAGAATGTCTTTGGCAAATATTTCCCTTTCATCATACTCTGGCCCATTTCACAGATGACGCGCATCTTGCGTTCTGCTACTCCATTTTGCTGTGATGTATGTGGCGGGGGTTTCTGCCTCTTGATTGCGTGACTTTTGCAGTAACTTTCGAATTCAGTCGATGTGAACTCTCCACCTTTGTCTGATCTCAGCTTCTTCACCTTCCTCCTCGATTCTTTCTCGACCATTACATGCCATTCCTTGAACCTACTAAAAGCCTCGTCTTTCGTCTTCAGGAAGTATATCCATATCCTTCTACTGTAGTCATCGATCAGTGTCATGAAGTAGAAGGAACCACCCAAAGTTTCCATCTCCATCTTTCCGCAGAGGTCTGTGTGAACGAGCTCTAGAGGAGCCTTTGCCCTGCTGGCCTCTTTAGGAAAGGGCTGCCGATGCTACTTGCCCATCATGCAAGCTTCACATCCATCGGGCAGATCTGAAATTTCTGGTAGGTTTGCAATCATTCCACTTTTATGCATCTCCTTCAAAGAACTAAGGTTTAGATGACCAAATTTCTCATGCCACAGCTTAGTGTTCTTCACATCCACTCGAGAACTGAAAGCTGAGAGTTTGTAAATGTTGTTGCACCGTGTACCTTTACCAACGACCTTCCCTTGAAGATCCAGGATCTGTGCACCATTCTTATAGAATTGAAATTTGAGGTCCTGATCTGTGATCATAGAAATAGACAACAAGTTCCTCTTGATATTTGGCACATAAAGAACATCGGACAACAGTTTTACAACTCCATCTGACTTGAGAGTAATCGTATCTTTTCTTTTTGCTGGACATTTTGCATCATTGCCGACTGCTACCATGATGTCATTCCCTACCGACTGTAGAGAGGTATACCAATCCTTCCGATTGGTCATGTGGCACGATGCACCACTGTCAATGATCCAAGGTTCATCCGTAGGTACATGAACTGCCTCCATGCAAATCTCCTCAATTGCGACGAATAGCTCTATTGGTACTGTCTGCGTGCTGTTGTTGGACTCTTTCTTCACTCCGTTCTTCTCATCTACAATCTTCTTGCGGCACTCATTCTGCTTGTTCCCTGTCTTGTTGCAATAGAAGCACTTGATCTTCTTCTTTCTCTGTTTATCATCAGAAGAAGATGGGTTACCAGAGTCCTTACCCTTACCTTTCTTTGATCCGGTCCAGAAAGCCGAATCTTCTCCAGTCCTCATCTTTTGACACATCTCTTCCTCCAGAAGCATCGCATTGAAATCCTCAAAGTTGAGGGGCAGATTTCTATTCTGCGTATTCAGCACCGTAACAAGACCGTCGTACTTTGGTGGGAGAATCCATATGCACCTTCATGCTAGATTCTCGCTGGTGATGGTGATGCCAATCGCAGTCATCTGATCGCACAGATTCTTCACCCTGGTGATGAACTTCTCTGTGGCTTCAGACTCAGACAACTTCTCATTCGCGATTTGAGTCTCTAGATTCTAAATTCACGTCTGATTTGTGGTCTCCTACTGATTTTTCAAGGCTGTCCATGCCTCCTCTGTTGTGGTGACATGTTGAATTAACGCCATGACAGAATCACTAACACTGTAGACAATAGAACACAGCGCATCTACATTTCTTCTTGTCCACACGAGGATCTCATCCACAGTTGGTACTATCTATTGTCCTGCATTGGTTGGATCCGGTCTCAGAACCGACCTCACGTCCACCCCAGTAGCAGTGTCCCAAAGCTCATATGCACTTAGGATGGTCTTCATCTTGAACTTCCAGAGAGGATAGTTAGAGCTGTCCAACTTTCTGCTTTCGCCAAACGGTGGGATTCGCAGTCTTGCGGGCTGGGCCATCTCTCACAATTTGCTCACAAACAGAAACACACTACCAAATCTTCTTGCTAGAGTCCAGGCTCTGATACCATGTAAGAAAATAATACAACGTTTGTGCTCAACAGATAACAGGATCTCGTACGCAAGAGAGAAAACAAGATAGTATGGAGAATAAAAAATTTGATTACTGTAGAACTGATACAATAGATGGCGTTGCCTCCCAACCGTGCACTCCTGTGAAAGAAGCTTCGATGGCATGCTGGAAATAGTAGAAGGCGGAGGTTGAATGCTAAGGAATCAAGGTTGCTGTAGCCAGTGATGAAATGGGCTTCATGGGCTTGCTCTTATATAGCCACCAGTCGTAGTCGGTTAGGCTCAATTGGGTAGCCGACCCAGTCTGCCCAAAACGGTCGACTGGGGGTTGGTCCTGAAATAGGCCACCAACCATATGATTGAACCGGTGCGCAAAACAGAGCAATTGACCTACGGTTACCGTTCGGCCCACAGCCATCCGGGATCATTTGAGGCTCCAAACGGGCCCCACAACCCAAGAGTGGGCTGCCCCGAGAAATGCTCCACCTACCCTCAGTGTGGTCAGTCAAGGGATGCCTTCCCACACTTGCATGTAGCCTAGTTGGCGGTGTGCCAACTCTATCTAAAGCAGTCCAGCCATCAAGCCACACATGGCCCCCATCTGGTGTCCAAACTTGGACCTACCGGATAATCGAGCTACTCAAATGCCTTCTCCTCATATGGGGGGCTTACAAGTAGAGTTAGCTGGTTCCCGCGTAGTTACATGAGAGTGGAGCATTGATATCTAACACTTTTAAGGCTTTGAAAGAAAGAAAAGGGAGGAGAGACTCAAGAGAGGGAATACGAAGTGATCTTTATTGTCAATAGAGTGAGACTCCCATCTAATGCAACTCAAAATACTACAAGCACAAGGGAGAAGAAGAGGTTTCATCCGTACAAGAGGGAGCGAAAGCTCCAAGACTACTCATAGAGAGAGAATGAACTAGAGAGAGATGGACTCAAGAGTCTACATAAGAGAATATCTACAAGAGGGAGAGAAGGCTCATGGAAGAGGCTTGAGGAGACTAGAGCTACAGCAACAGGAGGCCTAATGGTGGAAGAGATTTTGAACAAGGGAGAGGAGGGCTCCTTTTATTGAGATTTTGTCACCCTCCTTCACCCATTTACAATTGCTGCTTGTAGATTCTTTTCCCCATCAATCACATAAGCATGTATGTCACCATCCATGTCCTTTCTGGCTACTCTTGCCATGTGTCCCATCAAAAGATGCTCAAGATTCTTAAAATATTGAGAAAGTCAAGAGTCTCCCCACATGGAGCCTCCATGGAGCCCATATGGACCCTCTCTTTTCCATATGTCCACATCCTCCTTATTCCACATAGGAATTCTAGAAGGATTCCTCTTGACTCCACACTCCTCCACATGCCTTCCACATGCTTGGCATGTGATCTCTCTTATATTATGGAACACATGAACATGGGCCCACCTCTTTATATGACTCACTCTTCCTATTTTCTAAAAACCCCATAATATCCCATACACAAATAAATCTCACCCCATACCAAGGTATTTATCATTCATACACATGGTATTTACAAGGATCCATTCCACTCATCCTCTTAATCCCATACAATATCTTAGAAAATAGAAATAAGTGAGAGCCGCTAGGCTATCACTTGATACTCAAACTCTTATCAAACATAGAGAAAACCAATACCAATGCCAAATAAAAAATATCAATTTTGGCATCACAATATATATATATATATATAAATGTGTGTTAAACCTTGGGTGTGGACTACCCCCCGATTTGATTATGATATGGACACAAGTAACCCCCATATTTTTGAAAACGTGTGTACCATTTGTTAGGATGTCATATACCCTCTATTTTAATACAATATTTTGGTTTATAAAGTAAAAAGTTCAGATTGACTAACCTAAGGGAGTGGATTATCCCCCACTTCCATTTTTTCTTTTAAGGGAGTGGACTACCCCCCTTATTGTCTCACACATTGAGGCAGACTAATGATGGATTTGTGACACTAATTCTACATATAACCTGGTATTTGTAAAAATTTGATATATGTGAATCTAGATGGATGTCTTTGTTCCTAGGTAAAGCAGTAACATGCTAGGGAATACATGCATTACCTATCTACCCAATCAAAACTATGATGTTCTAACTCCTAGTTTTTCTTGGATAGTGGTAGGTAAGTGGACCCTGACCTTGGAGCTTAGACTACCTGACGGATTTGATAGTTTTGTACCAATTGTATACATATTTTATGTACACCCATAAAATGAGAAATTCCTTATCCACCCTTATTTGAGCATCATCTAGTATGTTGTTAAAAGGTTTTATTTTTTAAAAACACATGCACATGCACATGCATATGCAGATGCAGACGTAGACACAGACGCAGACGCAAATGCACATGCACATGCACATGCACACACACACACACATAGACACACACATGCACACATTGCCACAGACACACACATGCACATGCACGTGCACACAATAATTTTGATTAGTAAATGTATCTTACACACACAGACAGTTATTTCTTTACACACGCGTGCACACACACACACACACACACACACACACACACACACACACACACACATACATGTATAGTGTACACACACACACACACACACACACACACACACACACACATGTATACTTTTCCAACAATGAATTATTGTTTTATGTAAACCTTGTGAAATCGCGCCTTTACACTCTTTTTTAAACCACCCCACACACCAAGCAACTAATCCTCCCATACCTCCACTAATCTCTTCTCAACCCATGCTCTCATTCTCTCCTTACTCCCCTTGTGACTTAAGCATTTTTTAAATTATCTAAGAACTCGGGGGAGTCACTATGTGTAAATCCTATATATCACGTGCATTCAAGCCCTATTTATAAAAATCCTTATCTGTGATTCTTTGATTAATTAAATCCACCCTTTTCCTATTTAATCTATAAATTTTTTCCCAGAATCTTTTTTACAACACCCTTCTGTCAGTAAAAATGTGAGAAAAAATGAAATTAAATATTCCCTTATGTTGAACTCACGTGATAGTCACATATGTTATTGGGTGACCCCCCTGAGTCTAAGAATCCATATGGTTGTCTATATTCCCAGGTAAAGCGATAACAAGCCGGGGAAAAAAGGCATTACCTGTCTACCCAAAACATAACTATGTTGTTCTAATACCTAGTTTATTTGGATGGTGGCAAGTAAGTGGACCCTGACCTCGAAACTTGGATTGCTTGAGGATTTTCAATATTGCATTTGTCAAACTCAATATTAGTAAAAATTCTTAATTTTGGTGGAAAATTTTGCAAACTCTAGTTGTTCCCCTTTTTTTAACTTTTTATCTCGGGGGGGTCACTATGTATAAACCCTCTATATCACGTGTGTTCAAGGCCTATATTTAAAATCCCTTATCTATAAATTTTTTCATTAATAAAATGTGCCCCTTTCTATACAAATCTGTAAATTTTTTCCAAAACTATTATAAATAGTCCCTTATGTATATTTATTTCTGTAAATTTTAGGAATAAAAAATATCCTTCTGTTGAACTCACGTGATAGGGTTACATATAATGAGTGACCCCCCCGAGCTTTTTATCCAATTGATGCCAATTAATTGTATGGATCAATTATTGATGGGACTTTTTAATCTAAACACTCACTTTGATTTCTCAACTACCCTTTAATCGGGCTAATGCCATACAATTAATTCACATCCATTGGATGATTATTTAGCATGGATAATCCCTAGTCATTTTGTGATCTGTCTTATTTTTTACTTATTTTTAAATCTATTTTTTAGAAGTGGTTTACGCATTTACTATTGACATCATTTTTTCATTTTGACACTTATCAAATAGACCCACTTTTATTCACTTATTATCATTAGGTGGGGAGTCATTTCCACATGGTGGCCTTACTCCCCACCATACATGCTCTTACCCTCTCGGTTGGGGGTGGGCCACACACACACACACACACACACAAATTTTGATTAGTAAATGTATCACGCACACACACACACACACACACACACCAGGGGGCCACTATGTAAAACCCCATATAGCATGTGTGATCAAAAGGTATGGGAAAAGCCCCCCCATCTATGGATTTTTATAACCTATATACACCCCTTCTGTAAAATTTTAGATGATTATTAAAGTATCCCTGATGTATGAAAATTTTCACTTTTTGAATTAAAAAACCCCTTATGTATGTATATTTTTTGTAACTGCATTAAAATGTAGAGCCCTTTCTGTTGATCGCACATCCTATCTTACATTTTTATGAAGTCACCCCCTGATGCACACATGCATGCACGCATGCACGCGCGCGCACACACACACTTGTAGATAATTTGTTAAAGAAAGTATGTCTTTTATTCACCTACATTGAGAATTTTGTAAGATCCATTTTTTTTCTAATGAACATATTAGTTCATGATACTAATATTATTATTTTTTCAAAGACAAACTTGTTGATATATCTTATCGAATGGATTTCTAATGATATTTGTGTCTACGTGTGTTTTTCTTATGTTTTAGGCTCTCTTTAGGCTCCCTTAGTCTCTTAAACATGAGATGTATGATTTGTTTTTTTTGGGGGTTTCTAATTTGACTTAATGGCTTGTTATCATCTTGGTTTCTCATCTTGTACATGTAGACCTTTTATAGAATAAACTTGCAACTTTAGTTATTTCTTTATTGACTAAATTTACTACTTAATTTGCTTCTTTTATGTGGACCTTTTATTGACTAAACTTAGTACTTGAGTTGCTTTAACGTTTGTTAAATGTACTTATGTTATCAAACCCAAAACTATATAATGGAAGGCCAAGTAGCATTTATGGTTGGTCAACTAGGCCTTGATATTGTGGGACTCTATGCAAAGGTATGTAAATTGATTCATCACATTAATTCATAGGCTAAGCCAATTTAGAATGCTTGATGCTATAATTTATAAGAACCTTTGGTCCTGCCACCACGAACTATACATGTGTGCACATGCAACACTTTATATCTAAGCATTGTTTCCTTAGCTTTCCTTACTACTCCTCCATGTGACCAACATGGTCATCTTTCAATGTTCTATGAATTTCATCTTCATTATTTCCTATGGAAAACACTTGGTGATGCTATATCCCTTAATGAGCCTATTAAATTACACAGTGCAACGGAATAGAAACTGAACAAAGAATAGAGAGTACACAGCAAACCAGAGAGGAACAAATTTTTTCTTCAATACTGATGTAGTACAAATGATGGTTCCGTCCACTCGTGCGCTCCCACAGTGGAGCTTAGATGGCGATCTAGACAGATACCAGGTGAAGAGCTACTAGCTGGAAGATCTGATCTAATCTAAACTGATATGATACAATGGACTTGGGAGGTTGCCTCTTTATAGCTATGGGGGCGGTAGTCGGATCAACATAGGCAGTGGAACCGACTAGTCATCCATGGAATATTTAGGGAATATTCCCTATACCATCACCACACAATCACCTTTCTACCATCAATGGTCTCATTGATAGACCTCATCTGACATGCAAGTCAGGATCCATCGAGTGTCCCAGGCTCACGCATGGCTTCTCCTCATATGGGGGCCTTACAACTTGAGCAGCTTGGACCACTGCTGGTTATTAGGAGGGTGGGGCATTGAGCATATCTAATAGAGCCTACTCGACTAGTGTCGCAATCGATTTCTTGAAATATTTATATCTCACTTGTTTTCTAACTTATTGCAACATGTTTACTTGTGTTTTCTAGTATAATCTTTTCTAATAAATCCACTCTTCCCTTCCTTCTCATAGACTGGTTGCAAGGGCAATCATTTTGTAATTCCCATGATGCAAGGATCATGGGTTGCATTGATAAGTTGTGCTAATTTGGCCATCTCATAGTTCTCAAGGTTGATAATTATCTCTAAAATGTGGAATATTAGGGTAGATAATATCGAGAGACTTGTATATTTATAATTCTCAATTTGATCATTATAATGTTGTTCCATTGAGTTTTGAGCCCATATGTACATGGTAATACTATATCGATAAACTACTTATTATCACTTATAGTATTTGTATATAGTTGGTGGTACTACAAAACCTACCAGTAGTATTACAAAGATAAACCATCAATAATACTAATAATAGTGGTGATGGTATGATTTTAATTGACGATATAATTTTTCATATTTATCACTAGTTTTCTATAACCAAAATTCTTGTGAGATCCCTCTAAGAGCTGCAAGCACTCTACATTAAACAAAATTGTAGTCCATTGCTGATGTACCTAGTGTGTTGGGGTAAGGGGAACCACAATTGAGTCATGAGAGGGAAGTGAATGAGGGAGAGTGTGTTCATTATGGTTGTCAAAGTGGTTGATTTATCTAATATCTAGTATGTTGGAGCAAGGGTTTACCACAACTATAAGTCGACGAATATGATTAATATTATAGAGGAGAGCAAGGTAGCAATGTTACTAATAAATACCGCCCATGCGCACCCTGCCTGCTCTTTGAAGTACTGATGCAACTTGCATGTAGCACACTTTCTCATCATATACATTTGTACTTGGGGGATTCACCAAACAAATATTTAGTGTACCACGTGCATTCAAAAGGAGGGGTATTTTAATTTCACTTTTGGAGAAATTTAACAAGTCTATTATATATTGCAGCAAGAGGGGTTTCTTAAATTTTCAAATTTAGGGAAAAATCCATTAGTTCATAAGTAAAGAGGGGTGGTTTTATTGAGGGAAAAAATTTACTTGAGGGTTTTTGTAAATACCCTTGAACGCAATTGATACTTAGGGTTTGTTAATAGTGCACCCCCCGAGCATGTGTATAAGTAGTCATAGATTTTGTGCACTATGTTTGAAAACATACAAGTGTGGAGACAAGAAATAGATGTGTAGGTACACTAGAAATGGGACAAGAGGGCCATCTATACCCACCAAACTAAGTACTACACAATCAAAGGAAAGAGATTCACGTAGTACTGAAGCCTCATTCATTTAAAATGCACACCAAATGAATAAATTCATTAATCAAACAAAAATCATTCTCCATAATCACAATTGGGCACAACATTTATCCCAAATTGTTCTCATGAGAGTTAGTATACCTAGAGCATTTGGTGAGCTTTACAAGAAAGGCAAAGGAGAGTAGAAAATAGTGGGAGTGAAAAACTTAAATATGTTTGGACAAAATGGGAGTTTGTAGCAATCAATTAACTATGTTGAATGGAAATGCAAATTTATCATGAGGAGAAATCTACCAGTGGAGGTGCCCCTTATATAAGGGGCTACTTTCTTGGTTCCATAACAAATATATTGGACTTTCCCATGATTTAGGGAAAGCTGCTACTAACTGAGAATTGAAGATGAACTATAAGAAAATGGAACAATCCAAGAAAGAATATGAGTGAAAGGTCCAATATCTCGTCCCATCATTACAACAACAAACTCTAATAATACACCCTCACATAAGTAGTGAGGTTGCCAAGCCCATTTCATTAATGTTGATGCAAGCACCCTTCAATCAATGAATTGAAAAACACTAGTATCTACACCACATAGAAACATAAAGAATGTTGGGAGTGGAAGCCAGAGCATGAGGGGGACCATCAATTATAGATATTATTCACTACTACACACCCCTTATTTCGACGGTTAAGCACCGACGTTTAGCGCGCGCGGGACGCTAATCGTCGGTATGCAAAGCGGGCTTAAAAAGTGTTGCTATATAGCGACACTTTTATAAACATCGCTATATAGTGACACTTGCCAGACTTGTATAAGGTAGTTATATAATAGCGATGTTTTACAGAGAGTTTTTTTCCCCATACCGACCTTTAAAGATAGTTTAACCCAATAACAAAGAAAATTTCTTTTCATAAATGTTTGATCCTTTGAAAGAATAAAAGTACAAGAGCATCTACATCAAGTTTGAAACTCATATATTCATGTCCACATTTGAGATGAAAAAAATCAATGAAGAGCATTTACATCAACGTCTTCATCCTCAACCAAGTCTAGTTTGTCAAACAAGTCTATCTCTAGCTCTATACTGATTTGATCTCTTATATCATCATCATACTCTGGCATCGTACGTTCACCATAGACTTGATCATCTTCTTCAATAAAGTCGGATGATTCTTGATGATCATCATCTTCTTCCTCAATATCGTGATCTCTATCTTCCTCCCATATGATGTCATTATGCACATCCTCCTCTTGGCTCATATTGTGATCTTCATCTTCTTCACTAGATCCCATCTGGATCAATTGGATCTAGCATTGGCAGTGGCATATCCATATCCACATCTCTATCTTCAAAAATTTGCTTACTTCGTGGTGCAACTTGGATCACGTACCACCATCTTGGATCAGAACGATTCGGATGAAAAACCACCTATATTGAAGATGGGTGCCAAATGCCCGGGAAGAACAAAGACCGTCATAAATAGTTCTAAACCATTTTACATCAAGAATGAAAATACTAAATCGTCTAAAATCAATTTCATAGATTTTGTGTATGGTCCCACAATAATGCAATTGTGAGGAGAGAAGATTGCTATCCGAAGCACTTGCTCGGCTGTCTTGTGTGAAGTTAGCCATGACTCCAAAATCATACGTGACTCTCTTTCAATCGACGTGTTCTACACAAAAATGTCATTGTGGTATGTCTAGGAGCTCTGGAAATATCAAAGACCCACACTCCTATCCATAAGATCTGTAACTCCTCTACCAAAGATACCATGTACACGGCCTCAGACTCGGACATCACGTGCATTGCCCCTAAAATAGAATCCATTATGTCCACCATACCCTCGTCATCATCTGGCACATCCGGGAGACTATACTCCTTCTCAAAGTGTGAAGGTATATGCACACCACCCTCACCACCCTTCTCATCCTGTCTCAAGGTTTTGTGTAAATATAAGATCTTGTCTCAAGATTTCATGTCATGTATGCATGAAATATTAATCACGAACTCAAATAGCATTGACTTTCCAATGATCCATCACCACATGCACCACCTACGGTCGGTACTGGTTTGGGCTCCTCCCCATACATCCTCAAGTGACACATGACAATACGGTGTTGATGTCGTACTTCTCACTTGTAATGAGTGCAATGACAATAAAACCTCTTCGTAAGCCACTCTGCGCTCCCGAACATTAGCGCATCATCTGACAAGCTTCCACTCGTCCCTTCCATCTGCACACCTCTAAAATCACAACACAAAATGCAAGGAAATCAATTAAGATCTAAAAAATAGCCACCCATGAGCTCCTTCCCTCTCTTCGTAGATCAAGTGCCTTGAACCATCACTATCTAGTGCGCTTTGCCTTGTTTCATCACTATATAGTGATGCTTTTAGGGTATAAGTATATAGCGACACTTTTAGGCTATAAGTATCGCTATATATAGCGACACTTAGGGTATAAGTGTTGCTATATAGCGACACTTTTAGGGTATGAGTGTCGCTATATAGCAACACTTTTAGGGTATAGGTGCCGCTATATAATGATTAACCAGTGTCGCTATATAACGACGCTGGAGACTAAAACCCGAAACCCAGTGCGATGTCGTCTTTCACAACTCTATTGTGAGAAAAGCAAAAGTCTCTCCTCTCATGTTATATTCGGCAACCTTGCTTTCCTCCTCTATTCCCCACACTCCTCACCCCTACCAAGCCCCTCTCCCATTGACACTTGTGCTCCCTCTCCACCCTTCTCCCCCTCTACTTGTGTGAAAGGAAGTTTTTCAAGAAGGTGTGTCTCTTTAAGCAATGTAGGTTCATTTTTTGTGAGATTTCATTTTGTGAGTGTTGAAGCATGTTTCTCCTTGCATTGCTAAGCCTATGTGCTAATTTTCATGCTTGATTTTCAGAGATTAAGGACAAAAAACGAGATTTGGTGAAAGAAAGAAGACTTACCTCTTCTCTTTTTAGTATTTCTCTTCCTCCTCTTTCCCTTCTTTTCATGCTTTCTTCTTGTTTGTAGGCTTATGCTTGTCCCCTCAATCCAATCCCTTTGGAAAGTTGCTTCTCTAAACTCCTCCTTCCTCTAACTAGTTATATGAAAAATGTTATGTTTCCTCTCTTTTGTAGGGCCAGTCCATGAAACACTGAGCAAGACTTTTCTAGGTAAGAAGTGCTTCCTCTTTTTTTCTTTTTTTGTTTCCGTCATTTGCATTGGCCTGCAACTAGCGCTTTAAGTGCTAGCTGCAGTCATGGGAATAGGAACCCTTTCTTCCCTTCTCTTCTCTTATTCCCTCTTCTTCCCCTATTTTCCTCTTTTCCTCCCTCTTTCCCCCCTCTTTCCCTCCCCCTCTTATTTCCTCTTCTTCCTCTCTTTTCTTCTTTTCCCCTCTTGTTTTTCATTCTCTTTTCCCCTCTTCCTTTCTCTTCCTTCTCTTCTTTTCCCCTCTCTTATTTTCTCTCTTTCATCCTCTTTTCTCTTCTTTTCATAAGCATATGCATTTGCCTATGCTTATGCTCATACGCTTATGCTTATGCATGAGCATATGCTCATATGCTTTTCCCCTCTCTTTTTTCCTTCTCTTTTTCCCTCTTCCTTCTTTTCTTTTCCCCTCTCTTATTTCCTCTCTTCCATGATTTTTCCTCCTCTTTTCATAAGCATATGCATTTGCCTATGCTTATGCATGAGCATATGCTCATATGCTCATATGCTCATGCATAAGGATAAGCATATGCTTTCTCTCTTTTTCTCTTTTTTCCTCTCTTTTCTTCTTTTCCCCTCTCTTTTTTCCTTTTCTTTTCCCCTCTTTCTTTCTCTTCTTTCTCTGCTTTTCCCCTCTCTTATTTCCTCTCTTTTATCCTCTTTTCTCTTCTTTTCATAAGCATATTCATTTATGTATGTATCTCTCTCATAAGCTTATGCTTATGCATGAGCATATGCTCATATGCTCATGCATAAGCATAAGCATATGCTTTCTCTCTTTTTCTCTTTTTCCCCTCTTTCTTCTTTTCTCCTCTCTTTTCTTATTTTCCCCTCTTCTTTTTCCTTCTCTTATGCTTATGCTCTTTTCCCCTCTCTTTTTTCATTCTTTTTCCCCCTCTTCCTTCCTCTTCCTTCTCTTTTTTTCCCCTCTCTTATTTCCTCTCTTTCATCCTCTTTTCTCTTCTTTTCATAAGCATATGTATTTGCCTATGCTTATGCTTATGCATGAGCATATGCTCATATGCTCATATGCTTTTCCCCTCTCTTTTTTCCTTCTCTTTTCTCATCTTTCTTTCTCTTCCTTCTCTTCTTTTCCCCTCTCTTATTTCCTCTCTTTCATCGTCTCTTCTATTCTTTTCATAAGCATATGCATTTGCCTATGCTTATGCTCATATGCTTATGCTTATTCAATGAGCATATGCTCATATGCTCATATGCTTTTCCCCTCTCTTTTTTCCTTCTCTTTTTCCCTCTTCCTTTCTCTTCTTTCTCTTCTTTTTCCCTCTCTTATTTCCTCTCTTTCATTTTCTTTTCTCTTCTTTTCATAAGCATATGCTTTCTGTCTTTTTCTCTTTTTTCCCCTCTTTTCTTCTTTTCTCCTCTCTTTCAAAAGGGTAATTTTGTAACAAACAATGTTGTATATCTTAGACATGCATATGCTTCTATCGCTCGGCTCATTTGAGCAATTTTGTATCACCCTTTTCACAAAGGAAATTTTGTAACAAAAAACATTCTTTTGTAATTACTTTGAAAAAAACATTAGTGGGGCAAAACAGGGCTTAATGTGGCCTTATTTAGCCCCACTAATGTGTTTTTTAAGCTTCTATTAATCGTCGCTATATAGCAACATTTACCAGTGTCGCTATATAGTGACGTTTATCAATGTCGCTATATAGCGATGGCGACCATTTTTTATGCTAATAGCGACATAAATACTGACCTTTGCACCCGTTAAAAAAACACTTTTTAGTGTAAAAAAGGTCGGTATTTCCATCGGAAAATGGCATGTGCCTTGTAGTGATTTGGGTGGAAGACTTGGATGATTTCTCAATATATTCTCAGCCAATTATTTTGCATTTTGAAGGTTATCCATTGAGCATGGTAGACAATGAAGGTCACATGTAAGATGCATGGAACTGCATTGCGCAATATGGAGTAGGTTTCAAACCTTCTACTTATGATGTTGTGGACAACTATGCTAGACAAAGCACATGTTGAACAAAAACCTCTTGCATAACACAGGATGCATTGTTATTGTTACCGGATAGAAAAATTAAAAAGACTTAACTTTATTTATTCAAAAAGTAATTAAAGAAAATCTAGAGTTTACATAGTAAGTCTAATGACAAAAACCATAAGTGAGATAGCAAGTACATAGCAAGTATATTTGCAAAAAATATAAGTGAGACAGAGGCCTAGACAAAGTTCTTGAGATCATGATGAGCAATATAAATATTTGTAAAAAGGCTAATAGATTGTTATACTGAGAGTTTGGTAGATGGATGTTTAATACATGGATAAAAATGATAGAGATGAGTAGAACGTGTTCTACACACACAACCAAACCATGAGATATATCTAACTTCTAGCTTAAACATTGTCATTTCTTCCATCCATATCGACTAACAACATTCGAACCTCAAACACATAATACTAACATTTGTTAACCTCACTGAGTAAAAGCACAATTCTTTGCACTAGAATTTGACATGTAACACATTTGCATATAATCCAACTGGCAACATTGTTGTTTTTCATTCCAATATAGTAAATGTGCTATACTAAGCCAAAACACTAACATGTGATTTACCTTGATAGAAACCATAGCTCGAATCTTTACATGCATTTCTATTATCTCTATTTCATTAATTCCTAGTTCCTATCACTCCTTAATGTGTATGCACATTATGATTGGAAAAGGAAACCGTTACATTTAAGGACAAGTGCAACAATAGCAACTACATTTTCACATGCAAAAAAGAACCAAGTACAACCGCATAAATTCAAAACACATTGCACTCATGGATAACCCATGCTCTATTGTGTGATGAAAACATCCACTTTTGATATTCCTTCATCCATTCTCTAGAGCCTTGCACACACTTATAGCCTTTTTCTCTCTCATCCATGCCTACGTGCACCTAGAACAATAAAGATTACAAATAGGCATATGCATGTATTGTGTGCCTCCTTACTCACTTCTCAACTACAAGTATAACATGTCAACTCATCTCTACACCAAAAAAATTCCTTAGCTTGATTGCCAATACTGATAGATCTCAATTCCTCTAAAAGCATGTCTAGCAGAGTCCATCACAAGAAACCACATTCAACCAAAGGGGAGCAAGATGACATGAGAGGATCCTAAGAGAGATGCTAGAGAGAAATAGATCCTCTCTTTAATGTGAGAGAAATCTATTAAAAAATCTAAGTACCCATATATTATCTAATTGATGTCACTACTCCATTATTACTCACATCTCTCACATCCCCTAACACATAAACAGATTATACCCCACTCCATCCTACTTACTAACCACTTACCAATCATAAATCCCTTTCCACTCTATGATGAACCGATGCTAATCAACCCACAAGAATTACGCATAGGAAATTGGCACCCTAGTTTCAAAAACAATCCAAGCAATTGCATATTCCCATGCTAACACATAATATGTGCATAGTTAGATCATTCTTAAAGTTGTAAACCTATTTTAGGTTTGAAAAATGTTTTTAATGGTTTATTAGGGATCAAGAATACTTCAATGGCTTCAATGGTTTAGCACTTGATATGCTTTAATGGCTTTCTTGATTGCACAATTAGATATTATCAAATACACAATTGAACATTGAGAATGTAAAATGCATCTTGTAAATATTTAGCTAGGTAATCAAACATTGAGAACTTGAGATTCATACCTTTCTCCATTAAAAAAGATCAATATATTCATTGGAAAAATATGTTTTGGTAACATGAGTACATGAATAATGAGATATAGGAACCAAATTGCTTGAGCTAGTTTGGCAAAATATCACCAAGTCCTGCAAAACCATATATGATAACAATGGAAAAGCTACATGACATAGGAATAGACCCTACCTATCTATAGGATTTCTAGTACATAAAGAAGATGGAACCGTTGGGTGCTATGAAATCTTATACTTGCATCAAAAAGTGATTAGCAATAGCGAATATGAGTGCATCATACGGTCTAGTAGAAATGTTTCCATTACAAAAAGTTGGTTTCAATGTCTATACTTACTCTTCTAGTGACCTGCATGCTCCCTCCAATGCCTCAAAGAGAATCTCTTGTGTGAGAGAGATAACAATTGAAGCCTTCCATAATTTTTTAATTGTGTGCTCTAACATAGACTTCTAAATGCCAATAGATTGTGATCTTCCATCTGTAGGAGCAGCATGGCGACAAGATGGAGGCAACAAGATGAACAATGAATCATTTGTTTTCATTGAGAGGAGAGGCCTTTATATGGGCAACTAATACAATGTATGTGCCCCAAAGGAGAGCATCTCAAGATCCACAAATCACTCCATTGATTTCTCAATTAGCCCCATGAATCTCTCAATCACACCTAATAGAACCTTCTACCACCAGACCTAGTCACAATAACCACCATGTGGTGACACACAAACTCACACAAACCTTGTACCCCTTGGTACACCCCATTACATCAATTTGTCTGGGCCCCCACAAATTGATGACCTCAACCCTAGCAGTAGTCCATGGGAAACTTCATGGCTTGCCCACCTCTAGTGACAACACTCATGATCCCAACCTGGCACTCACTCTAGTTGCATCAATAGTCGACTCATTTGGGCATCCTCACCCCAACATGATCTCACTCTGACTTTGGTCTCTTGGTTTACAATTGGAAGACTGGACAATGACTATGCATGGGAAATTCCCATGGGTCTAACAAGGTCAAAACTTAAACAAAGAACTAACAATCATTTAAGGGGCAGATAACCCTTATTGACCACACTGAAAAGCATATGTCACTAACCATTATCTATAAAGAGTGATAAATCATGAAATATAATGAATAGCACTCATTGTTCAGATGTGGTGTAAAGATTCTCGAGCTTGGATTTGATTTCCATGGCTGAAGCATTGAGATCAATGTGATGAAGAAGTTTGTTATCCATCCTCATAACAATAAGGGCCATTGCTTTGTGATATTGTGCATCCCTAGCTGTTGTGACTTCACCATGAGTACGAGACTCCATAAGAGGGATTTGGATTGATCTAAAACCTTGATGTGCTCCCTGATGATGAATACATAAATCAACAAGATATGTCGATGCTAGAGAAGAAACAAGCCATGCTTAGACCATGATCTCTTGGACAAATGTTGCTATTACATAGCATGGAGGTTTGGTTTCTATCTTGAGATGGAAGCATGATGGTGCCACACTATCTAATGATGAAGTCTACGTAAACAAGACAAAAACTCAACCAATCTCCTATGAAACTTTGCTACACAAATTTAACTTTGCTACAACAAAATTTGTGTATCAATGTTGCAACTATTTTGACGTCTTTTGGAGTTGCGATCTGAGTGTGAGAAATAGTCCTTGAATCAACCATATCATCAACATAGAATAGGGTCTCTGAAGAAATGAGCCCAACGTAGCATGCAAACGTGAGCTCCCCAATAACATTGATGTATAACTGCAACAATGTGTCAAACAGGCTGAGAGAACTCAAAAAACGGCCGTCTCGAAGCGGGAGAATTGCGGGCTATAGGAGAATGCCAGGCAATTGACTATAAGTAGTAATGATAGAACCAAGAAGAATAATGGTGCTGAACCACAATTGGAAATGTGACATTAACTATAGTCAAGTCGCCACTGGAGTACACATTTCTATGAAAGCTTCAGAAATGTGCATCAAAAGTTTCTGCCGATAACCTCAACTTTGAGCAGCTGACATCATGATCTTAAAGCCACCACACAACAATTCAGTGCAATGAGGGGAATTGTGTAGAAGAGTGATGAAATGCTAGCCGGAAGCTGAATTTCCCATCTCAGAAATCAATGCACTCAAAAAGGTACTCAGGAAATGTGCAACATCAACAATCCATCAAGCTTCTCTTTGTTCATATATGGGATGTAGACAACCTTCTAGAAGAAAATAGGGCGCATCTTCTTGTCGTGACCTTGTGTATAGTCGGGATACTCTAGCCACAAAGATGACACACAAATTGCACCATTTCTATAGAATCTAATAAAGGAAAGGAAAGCTCCTTATTAAACATGAATTTTAAAGTAATACATGGCCTTTCAGATTACATAACTGGCAACATTTATTTACCAGCTATCTAGACTTTAAGATAATTGTTTTGTTATAAGCATGTATCAAATGTCATTTAAATGACAACAACGATGATTCATGTGAGAGAAACTAATAGCATATAAAGGAATATGTGCATGATCTTATTTTGTTCACCAATGTGCTAAGTGTCTTCTTCCCACCCAAAGCTAATTGATATGAGAAACCACCAACTTCAAAATCTCTACATTATGCAATTACGTTGATTAAGATCTTATTAAAATCCTTTTGGTATGGTGCGTTTAAAAGATTTGTGCTTATAATTCAAATTCATCATTTATAATAAATTCCCTATGTAGGAGTTGTTTATCTAGCTAAGCTAGTTTTGATGCTTATAGTTGTCGGTGAGATGATTACAATTGTGAGGTAATTGGGATTTAAAACCTTGGAAATTTTTTAAAGCACAGTGAAATCAAAGGAAAGAATTAATCCATAACATATAGTTTCTAATCACCTCACATATGAGCCAAGAGACACATTCTCTATTAAGTCATGAATGTATTACATTTTAAAATAATTTTCTCCATAGAATTTCATCAAAGTGGCACAATTCATATGATGAGAAGAGCATGTAGCTATGTCTACACTCTTTTCATCATGGTGAACATCAAAGCAATTATACATTGAGTAAGAGCACTTAAGCCTCTCTCATGGTCAAAGCTTATACCCATGTGGACTTCCCAAGAGGAGCATATCAAGAATAAAGTGGCATTGAATGAAAAAAGAAGAAGATCTTGTAAGAGTATAAAGGCTAATCTATGTTCTTATAACTATTAAGACAATTTCACCCATTGTGCTTGAAACTAGAACCAAAACTCATGGTGGAATATGCTCCTACATTAAGCGAGGTCTTCTTTCCACTTCATAGAGGATGAAACCGAGTTTGTCATGGTCTATATCCTTAAACATTCAAAATTTCAAAGTAATCCCCTTGAATCATTGAGCTAATCAGGGTCACTTATGTAACTAATTGCAGAAGCAATACCGCTTGGCAGCTTTGCCCGGAATCAATGGGCAAGTTGGTCTCCTTGTAAACCTTGCCGCTGTTAGGGAAAGCTGTGTGGGCGGCGATCTGCAAGCACGCAACGTTCGCTGAGAGTTAGAAAGCTTTAATGGGATGCAGTTACTGTATTCATTTTCCAACTAACAGATCATACACACGCTATAGCAGCACCCATTCACAGCTTCAGTTACCCCAGCTCACGGCGGAATCGGGCGGATCCGTAAAAGGCAGACAATCCGTAGGACTGAACACGATCGAAAATTAACTAGCAGCTTTTAGATCTCTTCATGGTTTCGCTGAGTCCCCTCAACTTTCAAGACGTGCGTATTATACGATCTTCTATGCTCTTACAAGACGTAATTTGAAAGTCTAGCAGTAGTAATCACAAACGAATCATTTCTATCACCGCGGGAACTAGGTTAAGAATGGGAGTCTAGGGCTGATTTTCGTGCAAGCTTCCAAAAGTTGAATCCCGACGAGGGATCCCAGACTTCCCTAACTTTATATGGCTCTACTGGATGCATTTAAGGTGAGAGCCTCATCTGACAGGGTACGAAGTTACTGTTTTGTTGCAGATAGTCGCCTAAGTGGGATACAAAAAAGGACTGATTTGAAGGGACGATCTGGAATTGCTTATCCTTTGTCGGCACGCACACACCCAGCAGGTATAAACGTGCATCCAATGCCAAAACCAACTATGGATGGACGCGTTACAGTGTACATACTACACAGTTAGTCTCGACTCTCAAGAGAAAAAGTGTGTGACTCCAATCACGAGCTTGGCCGGGCCAAGGTCCCTCTTACAAATGAAGACCTTTGCAAACACGCAACGAGCCAAGGATTTGCATCACCCCATATACTGAACATTCACTTTGGTACGTAACGAGGAATGTTGTATTAAGATAAATCAGCAAATTAACTCCCATAAAATGTGACAAACCCACAGAAAAAACGTGTCGGTGTCAAAGTTCAGCTGATTCTTCAGTAAGTAATAGAAGTTAAAGAGGAGACGAAGTTCATACCGGGAAAAAAATGTCAGGCTTATCACTGGTCGCGAACCTCAAAGTATTCTCGGTTCTTTAAAACAATATCATACATATGCATAGTTTTGAACTTTCTGAAATCTCTGGGCAGCGAGATCAGATGAGCGCTAGAATAGCATCTGTGAAACTGGAGCTTGTCTGGGTCTTCATTAGGATATCTTTCCCATCCCAAAGCTTGTAGTTTCTCCTCCAAGTCACCATACGAAGAGATGGCTTCGTTAGTCGGCAGATATACCAAAACCTTGCGCCGGGCCTGTTGAATGTCAAAGCCATCGACCGACTCAATGAGCGGGTTCTGGACGAGCTTTGCTACTCCGTTTTTAAAGACCCAAACTCCTGCCATTCCTGTAAGGCCCGACGCGCTTCGGGTCCTTCAAGAGAGAAGAAGGCTGCGGAAATGTGTGTGCTGGATGTGAAAAGCCAACGGTATTCGTAGACGACGTGCCAGAGAGACAAGGAAATAGACAATAGACGTGGAAGCGCGTGACTAGCTGTGTGAGAGCGTTCGAGTGACGGGAGAAAGATCACAGACTTTGGGAAGCAGGTGGCCCGTGAGCAACCCGAACTTACGAGAGAAACGATGAATCATGAACCCAAAAAATGGCAGAGATGAGCAGCAGCACGCTGCCGGTAGCATCAAATCACAGGCAGGGTGGAGGTGCCATACGTGAGAATGAGTGGCGAAACTACCGAGGCGATTCGTTTCTGCGTGTGGGAGGAGGAGAGGGACGCGCAAGGAAGACGAAGAGGAAGAGAAAGAGAGGAGGGGGGCGGTCCACGCAAGTATATGGAGCTGGAACTTGTCGTTGGTGCTGAACAAACCGAGGAGGGAGAGAAGGGGAGGTGATAAAAAAGGAATATGTGGTGTGAAGCTATGGAGATATCGATGGAGCTGAAGGACCTGTCGAAGCAAGCAGCTATGGAGTTGAGAGGAGGCAAAGCAAGCAGCTACAGACGTAGATCTGCAGCAGAGTGAGAGTTTATGAAGATAGAGCTCAGTGTTGAGCTTCAATATAGTACTGTGAACTATGGAACTCAGCTGGAGCTAGAAAGCCTATAGCTCAAGGGGATACAGCTTATACAGAAAGCGAGAGAGAGAGAGAATGTATGTGTGTTTGTAATTTCACCCAAAAAAAAAAGTGTGTGTGTGTGTGTGTGTGTGTGTGTGTGTGTGAGAGAGAGAGAGAGAGAGAGTGTGTGTATGTGTGTTTGTGATTTCACCCAAAAAAAAAAGTGTGTGTGTGTGTGTGTGTGAGAGAGAGAGAGAGAGAGTGTATGTGTGTTTGTGATTTCACCCAAAAAAAAAAGTGTGTGTATGTGTGTGTGTGTGTGTGTGTGTGAGAGAGAGAGAGAGAGAGAGAGAGAGAGAGAGAGACCTTTCTTTCACTAAACAAAAAGTGAGAGACCTTTGGTTCCAAAAAAGAAAACTTGTCTCTAACCTTTGGGCTTTAGAATGGTTACACATCGCCACCCTTGCGCCCTTGCCAAAGCTCTCCCCAGTGTGTCAAGGGCGAGTTGCACAATCTATGTTCACCATCGATTACTCGCTTGGTTGTAAGGTGAATTTGAAGTGGACCCCACCACTACATGCTGCCATCCCCGCGCATTGAACTCCTTGATTGGCTAAATGCTCAATAGATGAGGTGGGAACAGCGAGCTCTGTCACCCACATCAGAAGGGAAAGAGGGCATGGAATGCTCGCCCTAAATGAAACATGTCCATCGCCTAGTGTGTGTGTGTGTGTGTGTGTGTGTGAGAGAGAGAGAGAGAGAGATGCAGCGGCCAAGCCCATTGACATCCTCTCTAGGATGTGTAACTAGCCTTATACTTAGGCATGCCAATTACACATTCTACTTGTCCTTTAAAAAAGGTCCATTGTGACTCTATTTACTCCCTACATAGCCTTTTCCCATTACCAATTAAGAGGGTTAGTTAAGAATTGTGCATTCCTTTGAGATTGGAGGGGATCTCGTTTTGCTAAATCTCTTAAGAGCATATAAGAGATACTTGAAAATCTACTACCTCCAACAATAAGGACCTTTTGTGAAGGGAAACAAGTTAAAATATAGAAAATAAGGGTTTGACTTAAAGGTGGACACTGCATATACGACTTTAATTTAGACATATTTTTGAGGTCGAGATCAAGTACAAACTATACAAGATGGGTACTCATTTGAAAGCCCTTGAAAAAAAGAAGGCATAATTTGTAATTGTAAGCTTCAGAGAATGGACATTGGAACATAAAAATATATCATTTTATGTTGTTAAGACAACTTATAATGAGTACCAATGGGAATGGAATGGTGTTGTTAGTAATAACTTTAAAATAATTGGAATGTTCAATGTCAAGTTTACTAACATAACACAATAACAGGTGGGAGAGGGCCCTTAGCTACGTTGACTTGGAGATCATTGGTAAAGATTAGTCCTCAATGCCCCATTGTATAAATTCATGCATAGCAACATCTGTTCCATGCCTACAAATTCATCCTCCTACTATTTTGGATTATCAAAGCATGTCGATTGAACTCCCCCAGCCTAAAGAGGTCCTCCTCATGAGCTTTTTAGATATTGAGCTTCTTTTTCTGTGAGGTGGGCCTCACCAAGAACCTTGTCCAAGAGTTTAACACAATGACACAAGCATGCCCTCGATTCTTAACGAAGTGCCCCTATCATCCCAAGTACCCTTGTTATAACCTATAACCTATTTCCTAGTGCGGTTGTGTACGCCCTCCCCTATTGTAAATGTGCTTTGGAAAATGAAAAATAGCCCTACTATTGTGAATGCCCATGCATGTTCACATTTTTCAGAGTGAGGCCCCAAGTGCACGCTTTATGAATGTATTCTTCCTTAACTTTTTGTGTTTGTCAACTACAAGTTTCTAGCAAGATGCAAGTGCTTCAAAATCTTTATCCTTGGAGTTGACTCCTAACCACGTTTAAAAACAATGCTTTAGTCTTAGTTCTTTCCATGCATTTGCCTCGTTTTTCCCAACCTTGGTTTCATTTTTGCCTTAGATTTAGCAACACCCCACATCATTGCCTCTTTGATGCTGTCACATGGGTTATCATCAAGTAACATAGGTCATACAAGAGATTGGGTGAATTCTATGAGGAGGAAAACATCTTAAAGATACTATGTGCATCTTTGGGTGTTTCTTTAGATAGTCATTGGGATTGGGTGGAAGGTGTTTCTTCAATCAATTTGGGATAGTACTCGAAAGATAACCAAAATGCCAAAATTAATGTGATCCTAGCCCAATAGGTGCTCCATAATTCAAAGTTCAAATTATTTAGTCTCGCTTCCAAGTGCCTCCTATAATCTTCATCACTTAGACCTCCCTCCCCTCCCATCGTGCTCCCCCTAGCCCTTGGCCCCTACCTCCCTTCGTGTCTCCTTCCCTTTGCCTACCTTTTGATCAATTTGATCTACTTCCTCCTCTTCCTCAATTCAATTGATCTTTTTCCCTCCTTGTCTCCTTGATCTACATGATCTACTTCCTCCTCCTTGATCTACTTCCCTCCCATCTCTTTGATCCACTTGATCTTCCCCCAAATCTCCTTTATCTACTTCGTGGTCCTCCTCACGTGTTTGAAAAAGGCCATAATGCTTGGATTCGTTCGATGGTGTGCATTTTGCGGAATGAAGCTATAAGGGCACAAGAAGCAAAACAAAACCAGTCTGTGCAGGTTGAAAACTGTTGTTTTAAAGCCTTTAACGACCTCAAAACCACCAAACGACCACGACGCCAAGTGTAATATCTATTTTCGAGGACCGGGGCGACCGGCAATTGGACCGGCGCTGGGAACGGCAGAATGCAGAATAATGAGAGGTTACCGGGGCGAGTACGCAAGGCGACCGGCGAGTGTACGTGGGCTGCTAAACAGCCTTCAAAAAAACAACGAACCCTGAAAACTTAAAGCGGCAACAACTTTGAAGTAACGACTCTTGCAGTCCCTAATCCTATGTGTTTACCAAAGTTAGCGCGGATAACCTACCAAAAAATACTAACAGATGTGGATCCCAGCAGTACTCTAGTTGCAGTAGCATGTAGACCAAGTTGTATGGGTAAAGTTCAAGCGTTGGGATGATGTGTTTTTGGCGCATAATAGGATTCTAACCCCGTGTTTTCAAACTCATAATTTGACACTCTGACCCATTGAGTTATACTCCCCCTTGGGGCCTCTGCAAAGTCGGGCCGTTTCTGAGTTCAAGCCCCTGGACCTCGTCTTGCTCAACCTCGTATATGGTGCGATGTATAGCACGAAGTAGGTTGCAAAAAAGAGAAGAAAAACTACTTACAAAGCGCTAATAGGCACCCAGCTAGGCTCATACATTGGCTCTAGATGTTTTTCCATGGGTTCAATCCTTTAGCTATTAGTTTGGGTACTTGATGCACTTCTTTGCTTCATAGCATCAATGTGATTGGATTATGTACATTTTAAATATTAATGAAGGAAACCTAGGTGGATGGCATGGATCGTTGGCCAGGTTTAAATACCACTACAACATAAATGTGATTGGCTACTATACTTTTGCTATTTGTTTAAAGGACTGATTAGCTATGGTAATTTGGACTTTTTCTCTTCTTTTGTCATCCCTTTCGATACCCTTGTGCTCGAGGCAAAGACAAACCAAGATCATTCAATACCACCCTAGTTACAATGGCTCTCTCATGGAACTACCATTCGAAAACCTTTGTTCATAACCATCATGGAAATAATTGCAATGGCTCTATTGGATTTCTCCTTCATCCAACGTAGATGACAACTTCACTTGGGACTTCTTGTTTGACTTGACCTCAGGAATGGAAGTTGGATTGGACACGTAGATTCAAACAGGTTTTAACATTGTGCCAGCAAGTTTCTATGAATTTTTATGAGTTTTTAAAGAATGCTTTGTATAATTCATGGCATGCCATCCCTTGCACTCCTATAATGTGCTAATTAAGATGTTTCTTTAAAAATTAAGTATAAATATTATGGTCAAATAATGAGTTTCAAGAAGCTATAGACAAAAAGGCCCATCATCAAATTCACATTCATCTCAAGTTGCTATGATTAAGCATTATAAACTTTTGTGCTTTCATACTTAAAAGACTTTGAATTAATTATATTTGTTTCACATTATAAATTCCCCAACCATACATGTGAGTTTTGTACGAAAATGTTTCATGCAAATCCAACTAAAGCCCTACTATCTCTTGTGCAACTAAATAGAATTAAAAACCCTTTAATAAGGCCACATAATCCAAAATTAAAGCATACAAAATATTGGCTAAGCAAGGAGTTTACATGGAGCTACAAATGCTTCCAATAAAGTATGTCAAATGACCTCCAAATGACTAGGTAGTGTCCAATAAAGTATGTCAAATGACTAGATAGTGTCTTGGACGGCTAAGGATCTGAGATAAATCAATCACTACAAGTCGTGGCTATTGAATACACTTGTTTGTATTCATATCAAGACCCAACACGATCACGTAACAAAAGTACACGTGTTGGCATGGTGTTTATTAGCTCTTCTTATGGAGTCTTGACATGAAAAATGTGGACTAACAAAGATATGGACCTGGATTTGCGTCCAAGCTCTTAAGATGGAAGATTAAATCTCACAGAATTGCCTTAAGATCCAAAGGACATTTAATCATATCATTAGTTACCTTGCATACCGATCTTCAGTGCCTTGTTTTTTGCCAATTGAATTCCCTCCTTGCTCATTCCCAAATGTATATACTATAGCTAGGTTGGCTCACTTGGTTCTATCAACACATTGATTTGTGCACACTTTAACTCTAGTAGGTAACCACCGTTATTAAGATTGTCAAACTCGACGTGACTCAAACTAGTACTGTGTGCAACACACCAATGTCCAAGACGCAAAGATGGTGGGTTGACAATAGTTTTGTGCAAATGCCATGTGCAAGTGATGCCGTCAAGACCACATGAATTGCATGCTCTGGCCTGCATTGTGATCCCTTTTACAAAAAAATATTGTAGCCACAACACACTAGGGGAGAATTGGGGTCTCCAATTAGGGCCCCCAATTAGCGTTTCCTAATTTCAAGGGATTAGTGAGGTATTTGAGGTGTACCAATGGGAGTGCTCCTTTTTGTGGGGCAATGCCATGTTGAGCTGGAGGGTGGGAAGACCTGCAAGCAACCCCTATTGGCTACTCCTCTTACAATTGAGACCACTCAAACCATCCCCCTTGCCCCTCAACCCATGCTTGACCTCCTACCATGTGCACCTCCCCCAGTCAATCCTAAAATGTATTCAAGAGGCTGTGGGCCCTTCACGGCAAATTTCTCCCCCCCTTTTAGCTTGTTCCCTCCTCTTCTCTAGTCCATCTCCATTCTCCCTCCATTTTCAAATGTGGGAACTCATTTGGCAGTTGCTCTGCCTCCTCCTACTTTGGTCCACTGTCTTTCTCCCTCTCCAGCACTTCCTACAACAGTTGCTCTTTCTCCCTCCATTCTTAGCTACAACACCTCTTGCAGCAGCAGCTACTCATCCCCTTCTGTGCTTTCTCCCTCCATTCCTAGTTATAACGCCTCCTGCATCAGTTGCTCATCCTCGTCTATTCCTAGCTACAACACCTCCTACAGTAGCTGCTCATCCCCCTCTGCTCTTTCTCCCTCCATTTCTAGCTACCACACCTCTTGGAGCTGCTCTCCAACTTCAGTTGCACCCTCGATACCCACCCACCCTCTCCCTCTCTCTCCCTCTATTGGAGCTGGTCTCTCCCTCCAAGTTGCACTTTCAGGTCTACTCTTGCTGTCATGACCTCTCTACAAGCATGGTGAGGAGACCATACATGTCCTCTATGTCCCACAGGAGAAAAAATGCACTAGGTGAATGGGTGCCTTGCACCTACATCTTGAATGATTGGATAGTCATGAGAGGATCTGCCAAGGGTCCACATAAGCTTCCCAAGAGCAAGAGAGGTGATCTTTTACATGAATGGAAGGCCCACCGCATCATGAAGTTCAAGCTTGGGAAGAAAGGATAGCTTGCAAAGGTGCAACACATCTACATGGGGAAGGACATGCGCCTTGCTCTATCAAGCAATCGATCGACAATACCATCACATTGTAAGTCTGCATTTTGTGTAAGATTTCTAAGTGTAATGAGTTAATTTGAAGTTGTATTTTGAAATGGCACTTGTGCATAGCAGATGTATTTCCTTGAGACTTTGAGGAGTGGGAGCCAGTCGAGTGCTTCTTAGGTAAGTTTATTGCCATTCATGAGGATTTAAAAAGGAAAATGCATGCTAGAGATAAGTCCTCTTCTTTGAAATAGAGAAATATCTATTGGTACAATGCCTAGTACATTACTCCAAGGATGACACCAAGCTATGGCCATCTTCAATGCATTGCTGCTCCACCACAATGTGAAGACATGGATTGCAGCATGGTGGACATAAGAACAGAAAAGATTGCAAAGGATGTGGCCCATGGCCATGAAGTTTTTACCTTTGGCTCTAAATGGGTAAGGTTGTCTTGATTTATGCCTCTGCACATTTTTTCTTCTTGTTTCCAGAATATCCAAATGCATAGAACAAAAATCATGTGGTCATGCAAGCGCCTACATGAGAATGCCCTTGAGGAAGTGCTTGGGGTGAATTGGTTAAGTAGGTCAGGTGAACAAAAGGGTGATCTATTTCAATGCCATGTATGTAAGGACAATGTGGTTGTCAAGCACCACATCTCCCACCAAATGTTACATTTAGCTTTTCAATATAGGCACTAGAAGAAAACAAATGGCAATTGGCTCCCCCTTGACTTCATTTGACCACTTAAATTCACAATGAACTTGCATAAAGTGATGGAAAGCATCACATATTATGTACAATAACACGGGAACAGTAATAGAACATAAAAATATCTTTTATTCATTGGCCTCAAAGGGCAAAAAATTTCCAAAATGATTTAGAAATTACAATAAGTGAACCTAAACAACATCTATGGCCTAAGGGAAGGATCACGGAGTGGATGCGCTTGGCGAGTGCAAGGTCCTTATCCATCAATATTACTCTTTTGGCATGGATACGCATAAGTTTGCGTCTTCAAAAAGACCTACTGCTATTTGTTCCATCGCCTCTTGAAATCATCCCATAGTGCCTGAAGTGAAACATAGATCATCCTTGTATTGCTGTGCTATTTCACATACCACACGTTGGAAGGGTGTACGTGGAATGAGATTGTCCACAGTGGTTTGGAGCTTGCAGATCTCTTGAAGTGCCTTCACGCCTGACTTCTTGCACCTCTTAATCTTTGGGGGACCCTGCACTGGCTTTTAGACATGGCTCCATGGCCACTTGTTTGCTTTGAACTTCTTCCACCTCTCCTTCCTTGCAACCTCCTTTTCAGACTCCTCTTCATGTGTCTACTGAGTCTATCGAGGTGGCCTCTCACGCCTAGGGGTCTTTTTTGTCCTTGGCCTCTTTCCCTTTGGTTGAGGCTATGAGTCAGCTTGAGGCTCTTGCTTAGCTCCTAGTAGAGGCTCCTCATATGTGATAATCTTGAGGCACATAGGGTTGATGATGCTCTTCCATGAGGTCTACTTGGTTGGAGGATTGAGGCCAAGATTAATAATATGTGCAAGCCCTCCAAATACTTCCTCTTGTTGTGCCCCCTTTAGTTTCTCCATCTCCTCTCTTTGCCTTTCTTGCTCCCCTTGTTGGTTTAGATGCTCCTCACCAAGACCCCATGGAGGAGGGAGGGGTATGACAGCAGTTCGTAGTTGATCACAACTGACAGTATTATTTTATCCCTATTGGGAGATCTTTCTACTTCTACAGTTAGTTGTGTGGAAGATTGAGAGGACCCCTGATTGTGCTGGGATCCCTCATAGCACTGAGATCCCAAGTTGTGTTGGGATCCCCTATGAGAGTCGGATAGTGGGGACTCGCGTTGTTTGGACTCCTGATGATGAGAACTTCCTTCAAATCCCTATTGATCATTGCCCGGTTTGCCACTAGGGCTTGGAGTAAATTCAAAGGCCATGGAGTTGTGAGGAGGAGAGCATGTAGCATCTAAACGGCATCCAATGGGTCTAGCAGTTTGTTTAACTCATGCCATAGAAATGATGGATTTTAGGGTTTTGAGATGCTTTATATAGTCTTTGTAAAGCACATTAGGTTTTTTATTTATAGGCACCTTTAAATTAGGGTTTTTCGAGTGCACCCCCCCTCTTTCATCGCCCATTCTCTATGCTAGATCTTTACCACCCTCCCCTCCCCTGCCCCTCCCCCCCTCAACCCACCCACCCCTCCGATCTTCCATGTCACATGCACATGCAACTCTACATTTTCTAAACAAATTTGTCAGCTTTGGAATCTATAATTGACTCGAAATAGTGTTAACTTTATTCATCAAACCTCTTACATTTGGGGTTCTCCTAGGACCCAATGCCTCCTTTGTCTGATTCTACGTTGCAACCAAAGCACAATGCCTTGACTCCCTATGGATGACTTCCAAGCAGTGACATCTCCTTGTCTTCTGGACATGTTGAACCACTTTTGCAAGACTTGAGACCTCTACCTTGTCGCACTTGAGAGTCCTGGCCTCTAGACATCTATTAAACTAGTTGAACATTTCATGTAGTGCATTGGTTCGTGCAATACCACCCCGATGCCTCGTATTCTTGAAGTGTGAATATGCTGCAAAGTAAAACATTGAATTAGAATCGTAAACTGATTCAATGTTAATGCACAAAACAATTTTTCTCTCTGTAGCAATTCACGAATGTGAAGCTTGACATAGTGCACTCACACAAAGCTTTCTATTACTCTCAACGTAGAGTGCTCTAATTCTTATATCGATAGTTATATAGAAAGTTATCATTGTGATGCTTTCGTAGCGACACTTATATAGATAGTTATTTTGCTAGTTTCAGTCTTATTTCTAATGTAATCTTTGTGAAAATATCCATTGCTATTGGTGCAAATGGTTGTAGTGTAACTTCACATTGTAACAAATCACGCAATGTTTCAAAGTCTCCATATCAATGTTTTAATCGTACTTCAAGGAAAATTATCTTGGTGATTATCACCAATCTTCTCCTACCACAATGTTGAAGTGACACATGCTGCTAGGATCAAGAATAAGTATTCAATGTCCAAATGCAACCACTTCATTTCTCCCATACAAAACCAAATCTAAACCCTCTTGTAGAGTGAAATCCTATGTTGGGAAAATAGATTAGCAATGGTAAAGAAAATAGAATTTACTGCTTGTAAAATTTACTTGGTCAAGGTACTTGGTCAAGGTGGAATCAACAAACCTTAAACCCAAAAAACCTAACTTTTGGGTACCAAATTGCCAAAAAAAGTGAGAAAAAAGCAAAATATGGAAACATGTTTAGGAAAAACCTCATTTTTTCGTATCGATTAAGAAAACCAAATTTGGCAACATGTTTTGAAAAACCCTTTACTTTTTTTGCCAAGTTTTTAAAATTTCTAAGATTTTAGTGGACCGACATGGACCAATAAAAACTTGAGTTTTTTATTTTATTTTTAAAAATAGATTTTTCTATGTGAAGGTGTGCACATGCCATCCATTGGAGAGCAATTAATGTATTGATTCATTCCCCCCCAAAAAAAAGAAAACTAGGTACATATTTAAAAAATAAAGATTTTGAATTTAAAAGAAAACTAAGAGACTCTCTATGTAAAGTTGTGGCATATAACATTGCTGGAGGGAAATTAACCTTTTTTGATTCACATACCCTATTCTAGAAAGCAATTAACATATTTGCTTGATTTTTTGTTAAGAAAACTCTCAGAAAACTAAATATTTTGATCTTCTCTTGAAAACAAGAGACTCTCTATGTGAAGATGTGGCATACGCCATATATGAGATCGATTGACATGTTGCTTCATTTTTGTTTTTTCTCAAAACAATCTACAAGGATGTGGCACATATCATTTATTGCCCTATACTTGATTTTGTGTTTTTTTCCAAACTTGAATATATCTTGTAAGCAAGGATTTATATTTACAGAATCACACAAATTTTTGCATGATTTACATTCAATAACAAAACTTTCATGAAATCACGCACGCAATGACAAAAAAACCTTGCCCATCCTGAACACATCTCCAGAGGGAAAAAGAATCAATTAGTAGGATTTACATCAACAGCTTCATCTTGAGCCAAGTCCAGTGCACCAAATAAGTCAATCTCTAGACTTATATTCAATTTATCACCTATATATTGTCAAGCTTCATGGCAACATCATTCAAGATGGAGGAGATGAGCCACACCATAATGATACATCTAGAAGAGTAGGAAAGAGACCTTGTACAAGAGAGGAGGAGTGTGAAGAAGAGTAATTTATAACATTATGAAGAGATGCAAACGATTGCCACTACACCCCTTTAGTGCTTGTCATACATTATCTATCACAACTTGCAATGGGCGAATCCAAAGCACTCAAGTGTAAGGACATCAATATGTTAGTGTCTAAGAAGGACCATGTTGACCATCTAGCCAACATATGTAGAGGTAGAGGCAAAGCATTCTGAAGGTGAGGGAAGCCAACGAAGATGAAGGCACTTGGAATCTAGTGCTCAACTTGTTCAACAACATGGAGAATGAAAGACCAGTGACTATAGGCATCTAGAGATAGCAAGAGACACAACGGAGGAGCACTTGTTGTAGAGGCTTCATGAACCAAATAAAGTGCATTTTGAGGTGATTCAAGGGTTGAAGAACACAATGATAGATGAAGTGGCATGGAACTTGATCATGGCTCTCCAAGCACTGGTAGCGAGCTTAAACAAATAGAATGTGTGGCTAAGGCAAGAGTGCATTGACCACATAGCCACATTGTAAGGGATGCAACCACATGATCTAGAGAGTACAATATGTATCCACTATGCAAATAGTTGTCCATGGTGAAGCTGCTTCTTGAAGATAGTGAAGATACACTTTTACATCCAGTTTGTCAAGAAAATATTGATGCATTGATGAGATTCTATGTCACCTTGTGGGCATACTATGGTTCCATCTTATTTGCTTATTACAAGCCATGAGAGCAAGAATGTTGTCTGTATATGTTTTTTGGGATTGATGATTTAATGCCATTGCAAAAGCTTTAAGCTCTTGTAAAGTACGAACTCTTGTATTTGGCGTTTGCCACCTATTTGAGTATATGACATCAATATATTTTTTGGTTTCTTAAGATTGAATTTTGAGTTCTTAATATTGAAATATTTGCACAATGTATGCATAGTTAACTCTGAAAATGCTAAAATTTGAGTTCTTAAGATTGAAATGTTCGCACAATGTGTGCATAGTTGACTCTTAAAATGCTAATTTTAAATTGCAAATATAATCGTGCAACAAGCAAACCCATTGAAGCAATCCACCAAATGTGAAGCAACATGCAAACCCATTGAAGCAATCCATTCATGATTTTGCAAGTTATTTAAATCACAATGTCATGTATGCATGCATATACGCATGCACGTGTGCATGCATGTGTGTGTGTGTGTGCATGCACGCACATTGATGAATTAGGGGAATTTTGGACTCAAAAAGGGCCTCATAAGGAGTGGATTAGCAAAATGGATTAAGAACAAACAAGGCCCATGTGAGTCCAAAAGAGTGCATCTCCCTAGGAGGTGGTGGTCCTAATATGCCTCAAAAACTGCACCTCCCTCTCCCACTTGGAGGGGGCCCCTAACTAGAAAAAGGTGCCCATCTCTCCTTTTGGGATAACTATGGTCAAGGGCTTGCTCTATGGTGCATATGTGCATCTAGGGGAGTCACATGTGTGTGTGTGTGTGTTAAGGCACATGTAGTGCTATGATGTGTCTAGTGTGTGACCTAAGTGATGATGTAAGCCAAAGGCCCCCACATGGGAGGTTACTTTGATTTAGGCTAGTCCCACTAATGTAGGGGTTGATTGCCATTGATTTCGGGGAGGTGCCTATACCATCCTCTCTTTCTATAAAATGGAGGTCATTCCTTCATTCTAATACATGGATTTTGCCTCACTTGTGCTCTCACTCTTTGTGCCATGATTGATCTCTTCTACCCCACACTTTGCTACATTTGGTATCAGAGCTGGTAGGCTTTGTAGAAGTCATTTTGGTAGTGCCACCTCATCATCTTCTCCAACACCTCTTTTTGAGCTTTCTTCCTCCTTCCTTCTCAGAAATCGCTTAGCTCTAACAAAAAATTCAAAGACAAAAAGGCAAATTCCTTGTCTTCTACCACAAAGTTGGATGCTTCATTTGCTGATGGAGTTCTCTCTTCAACCAGATTTGTCATAGTCCTCTTCTTCTCATTACAAAACTTTTCAGAGTGATTATTCTTTCCACAATATGAGCAAGGGTTGATTCTATAACAATCCTTCTCAAGGTGATTGTTTTTCCCACAGTGTTTACAAGCCTTGTACTTGCTCTTTGAAAACTTCACTGCAAGTGCCTCTGTATGCATTTTGCCCATTCTTGAAGTGTTCTTTCTTTCCTCTTCTTGTAAGGCACTAATGATGCCTTCTAATGAGGGTTGAGGAATATTCTTCAAAGTAGTAACCACATTGTCAAAATCCTGTTTTTTTCCCTTTGAAAGCACTACCATGGCATCATCCTCAGTGAAGCTAGTTGTGTCATAATACTTCTCATAGTGTTAACATGGGTAGCAACATTATCTCCCTCCATTTTAAGTTCAAAGAACTTAATTTTCAGATTTAATTTGGAAGTATGAGAGCTAGCACCAAACAATATGTCTAACTTGTGCCATGCTTCAAAAGGAGATTCCAAATTCAGTGTACATAGTCATCACCCAAACTTAATGCAATGATGGCATAGGCTTTCTCAATTCTCTTTGCATCTGCAGGTGTAGAAGTGGAGTTAGTGGCTTTTCCTTTACCTTTTGTTTAGTTGATTCACCTTCCTGAGAGGTTTGAGTTCCTTCCTTGACTAAGTCCCATAGATTTTCCTTCATAAGCATAAACTTTATCTTCATCTGCCAAGTATGGAATCCTTGGCCATTGAACTTGTCATTTTTATAAGTAGCCATGAGAGGGTCTTACCTTTGTCAGGTAGTGTCTACTCTCTTACAAAATGACTAATCTTGTGGGACAAAGAAATCTCCCTCACCATACAAATGTAGATTGCTAGAGATAAATTCAGAGAATCCTAATTGTTTAGCATATTCATACCCCGTTGGCTTCTCCCAAAGTTTCTTGGCTGGGGTCTTCTTCACTTTGAATTTTGTCCTTCTTGTAGTCTTCTTCAAGTGATTAGCATTAGAAGAACCTTCAGAGCTTGGCATTTTGACAAAAGATCAGTCCCAACTGAATTTCAAACTGAAAATGCATTCTCTAATCTGTACTTTGGCATTACTTTAATCCTCAAGCATCACTCTGGCATTTACTCTAGCATCAAATGCCCAAAATTATCAAAAATGCATTGCAGTAGGCTAGCTCAACTTGGAGGGCACAATTTACATAGCTAAAGAAGAGTTTGAGAGGGATTTTTGTGCAAAATTAAAGATTGAATACCCAAGTAAGTTCAGCACAGAGCATCGTTGAAATAGTGTGCCTTTTTGTTTGGGAGAGTTGCGCCTTCTTTGACTATCTTTTCTCTTATTTCTCCTTGATCCAACAAGCATTGGAGTTCAAAACTCATCAACAGAGCAGGCTCTAGGCATGGACCAACTTGTGCTAGGAGGGCTAAGCAATGGTTGAGTAGAAAGTAGAATTGTGCGTTTTGATATTTCAGCTTGCTTGAATGAGCGTGGGTAGAATACTCCAAATCTAGGGAAATGCTTTAGGCCAGAGGAGCGCCCCATAGTGTAAAAACTCCTACTGGAAGGGCTTGGCAAAAGTCACAACGAATGGGGAGAACAAAGCTAAGCAATTTTTGAGAAGGAAGGAGGAAGAAAGCTCAAAAAGAGGTGTTGGAGAAGATGATGAGGTGGCACTACCAAGATGAGTTCTACAAAGCCTACTAGCTCTGATACCAAATGTAGAGAAGTGTGGGGTAGAAGAGATGCATCATGGCACAAAGAGTGAGAGCACAAGTGAGGAAAAATCCATGTATTAGAATGAAGGAATGGCCTCCATTTTATAGAAAGAGAGGATGGCATAGGCACCTCCCCTAAATCAATGGCAATCAGCCCCTACATCAGTGGGACTAGCCTAAATCAAAGGGACCTCCCATGTGGGGGCCTTTGGCTTACATCATCACTTGGTAAAATTTTGAGGTTCTGTGCCTAGAGTAGTACTCCAAAAAGAATGTCATGTCTTTTGTAAATCACCTCTAGTCACCATATGATGTAGGCCATGTGATATGTGTTTGGTCTATCCCATTTTTGTAAACCTTGACCCTTGGGAACCTTTGCAAGCATGAGATCCTAGACATAGATTTATCCTTGACCACCATGAGATGGCCATGTGTGACCACCATGAGATGGCCTGAGAAACTACGAGACTAGATGTATCCTTAACATTGCAAGAGGCAAACACTTGAGCAGGGGGTAGGTTGGGATAACTATGGTCAAGGGCTTGCTCTATGGTGCATGTGTGCATCTAGGGGAGTCACATGTGTGTGTGGAGAGGCACATCTAGTGCTATGATGTGTCTAGTGTGTGACCTAAGTGATGATGTAAGCCAAAGGCCCCCACATGGGAGGTTCCTTTGATTTAGGCTAGTCCCACTGACGTAGGGCCTGATTGCCACTAATTTAGGGGAGGTGCCTAAACCATCCTCTTATTCTATAAAATGGAGGTCATTCCTTCATTCTAATACATGGATTTTGCCTCACTTGTGCTCTCACTCTTTGTTCCATGATGCATCTCTTCTACCTCACACTTCTCTACATCTCCCTCCCCAAGATGGTCCCCATTCCCAAAAAACAGCTCGTGGGTACCACTCCCCCCAAAAAGTTGAATTTTTTCAAAAGTTCCAAACCTTCCTCCAAACCATGCCTATGCACCAAAATCACTTTCCAACCAATAAATCCTTCATCTTCTCACCATAATCACTTTCCAACTGCACTTTCCTAATTCTTCTCACCATATTCACTTTTTAACCCTCAAATCCAATTTCTTCTCATCAATCCCCAAACCTTTACTACTTCCATGGATCCTATTCTACGCTTTACTAATCTCAAATCTTAGTTCAGTTGAATTTCCTTTTGCAAATCTAGTTTTGAAGATCACAACAACAAGCCACAAAAAAGCACCTTGCACATTGAAGTTCCAAGCAATATTGTATAACTCACCAATGTGGTGACCAAATATTTCTGACAGAAAAATTAAACCAACTAGGACAACAATGAGCAAGGCATGCCAACCTATGGAGTGTTGGTGGACTCTATTTAGTGGATCTTTGACATGTGTTCCTCCTATGTTTGAAAATTTTCAATATTACTTCAATATATGGGAGATGGTCTTCAGGTCTTATTTGGCTATTGCAAATGCATTCGTCATACTAGTGTTGAAGCCCAATTAGCCAAGCTTCGCTTGTTGAGGATGGAAGGAGAAATTTAAAAACTTACAGATACTATGCACACTTTGCGTGATCAACTAACCCAAGAACAAGTAGCGAGTTTGACTCTCAACCAAAAACTTGCAAATTTTGAAATTGAGATTAAAAATTATCTTGTGTAAAAGAAAGGTCACAAGAGATAATTACAAGATAAATTGATGAGAAGACTAAATTATTGAAAGAGACTTGGTCCCTCTAGCAGTAGCTTGCTACATTGAATCTCAAATTGGAAACTCGGCTACAAGCATTGGATCAAGGCTATGCAACCAATGGAGAGCTTGGCATATGGTGGACTTATGAAAACTCAAAGAGAGATATCGACAAAGAAAAGAGCTCACTCTTGTACCTTGCTCCTTGATATTATATAAACACAACTTCTCATAGAGTAGGTCCACTTAGTGGTTTGCCATCCCCATGAAAATCTTGCAAAAGTTATAGTCTTGTCTACACCATTCTGATAAACACACATTTTGCAAAAGCATAGTCTTGTTCATTGCAAACTTCTAAAAATTCAAAGAGAGAGATTGACAAAGCAAAGAGCTCACTCTTGTACCTTTCTCCTAGCCTGGGGTGCCAATTCAATGTGTATTATATTACTACCCTCATCCAAAATCTAGAGTATGGGGGGACAAAATCTCAATGTATAATATGCATGGATTTCCTACAAAAGTTTTAAATATGCAAGGGTAAAATATGATAACCTCCATTCCTCCCTACCACAAAGCATGAGGTTTCTACTTAAAAAAATATGAAATATTTTAATAATTGTACATATTTTTCATAATATGTGAGACCCAAGGGGGGGTGTTTTGGATGAGGGGCTTAAAACAAAAATTGCACTAGAATATAAAAATCCAACTCCTTTCAAAAGCATGTAAATTTTTCATGTGTTACCCAAATTTTAAGGTGTAAAGACATATTTGAAGCTCTTTTAATGTAGACACAATCATGCTAATTAGACTAACTTTTACTCATGGAATACTGTTAAATTCATCTCATACACAAAATTTTCATAGGTATTCTTACTAAAGGGAGTTGGTGCCACAAGTCTCCTAGAGTTACTGGTTTGCAATCACCACCACTAAAAACTCGCAGAAGAAAACCCAATCTAGAGGTTGAAGGAACGGGTATGAGGAAGAAGCCAAGAGAGAGAGAGAGAGAGAGAGAGAGAGAGAGAGTACTTTGGGAGGGAAGAGTACTTTGGGAGGGGAGAGTAGTTTGGGAGGGAAAGCACATTTCAGTTGGTGATCCATTTTGAATAAGACATTGTCAGACATTAGAGTCATGTCAGTACCTCGAAAAGATTTTTAATTTGTTATTGATAGTTGTACATGCATAAAATATTATTTCTTGCTCTAACATTCTAGGATTTTTTCAAAATTTCCATGTTATGTTGGCTCTTGGGGTGCCAACTCCCTCTAGTAAGAAAACCTATCAAAATCTTGAGTATGAGATGAAGTTAACAATATGCCATGAGTAGAAATTATTCAAATCAACATGATTGTGTTCTACACTAAAAGAGCTTCAAATATGTCTTTACACCTTGAAATTTGGGTAACACATGAAAAAGTTACATTAATTTGAGAGGAGATGGGTTTTCATATTTTAGTGTTATTCTCCCCTTGGGTCTCACATATTATGAAAAATATGTACAAATCTTTAAATCTTTTATACTTTTCAAGGTACATACCTTATATTTTGTGGGAAGGGAGACATGAAATTTTCATATTTTTCCCCTGCATATTTGAATTTTTAAAAGGAAATCCATGCATATTATATATGGACCTTGCCCCCCCATACCCTAGATTTTGGACAAGCGTAGTAACATATTACATATTGAGTTGGTGGCCTAGGATTGGCCCTATGTCCATTGGTTGAGAGCTATTTTTCATTTTGGCCAAAAGGCCCCAAAATGAGATCCCTTTTTTCATAATGGTATCTATGATACCAATCATTAGCAATGCATTGACTAATATGCCTCCCCAATCTATCTTTGAAGTGGAGCAATCATGATCTCTCCTTTCCCTATATTGTACTTTCCTCTCCCTTTCCATATGTGGCTCTCATAGCATGCTAATTTGCATCTGCTTCATCTACCATAAACTCATGGAAAGTTCACACCATCAAGTCCATGTGTTCTCATCACATGCTTCATCTCATATACTACAATGCTCCACAAGGTTTGAATATTCACTTTTTGGTAACAATGCACTGAATTTTTTGTAACATTTGTAGCTTTTTAATAACATTGCATTGAATATGAATACTTTAAATTTCATGCCCAAATGGAACATACCGCAGACCAAAGATACATAAGCTACCATTGTAGTCCAATCATAGAGTCTTTTGGAATTGTCAAAGCAAACACATGCATGTTGCAAGTCACCACAAATTTGCATGCATTTTGCAATGTCCACCCTAGATGTAGTTATTGACTTCTTGAAAATAAAGCAACTTTCTTTTGAGAAGTCAACCAACTGCCCTAGAAAAAGGGAGCCTTGAAAATAGTCATATTGGCATATTTCTTTTAGCTTGGAAATGGAATCTAGTGGATCAAATCTTTCATTATTCAAAGCTCTGGATTTTTCAATCCATCTCCTTAGTCTACATATTTAAAAGACAGTGTGAAATGTAAATGCTCATTAGAAGACAACCTCATGAAATAACCAAATAAAAGTTATGAGATCTACCTTCTTTGGTATGTCAATGGCTACAAAGCATCAAGCATGGAATCAAACTTTTTTGTTGTGAGAATCTCCAAGCCTGTATGGTCCTTTTTAAATAGAAAAGACATGACAATATCCTTAGCCACATCCTTCTCTATTTTTGTTTGGGCAGCTCTATGTGACTCTAGCACATATTCATCCACAAGTTTTTTCACAATGGCAATAGCCTCTATGGATACTCCCTTTGACATTGCATGAGTATGCTCCCCAAGATGTATCACCATCCTTGTGTATCGATGTCCACAGAAATAATGTAATATATTTTGCATGGACAATGGTGCAAACAAAAAGGCTTTTGTGAGCAATGGAATCAAAAGAATCCACCATGTGACTTGTCCATTGCCCCCAAAGGACAATGTTTGGAAAGACGTCCTTTCCATTTGGTAGTATTTGCAATGCCTCTAAGCATATAGTACCCAGAACTTGCATTTGTATATATGAAGGACCCACCACAAATTGATATTCTTACATTCTTATATGAAGGAACCATTCTTATATGAAAGATGACCTTTCCATTGGGTAGCATTAAAAATGCCTCTAGTTATATAGTACCCATAACCTACCTTCCTATATATGGAGGACCCAACACAAATTGATATTCTCACATCACCCTTACAACTAGCAATTGTTGTTGTTGAATATCTAACCCATGGATGACTCTCCCTACTATACTCCATCCTTTTCGATGAGCTTTCTTTCTTGTCCATGCTTGGTAGCTCAAATAATTTGATCACCATCATATTTTGCAAGAAACTCATTGTCACATTCTTTCTTTCCTACCTTTTCAAATAATCTTCTCAGTTTGATACTTTTTGGCAAGACAAGAATCAAGTCATCATCAACCTTGTTACTTTTGTTCACACAATCTCGAGCCTTACCAAAGGATCCTATGGAGTCAAGTATTTGTACATCCTGTACATCAATGGGGGCAAGTAAGTTTGTTTATTTTCTACCTCAACAAAAAATGCACCTCCCTATTGTAGGTTGTATCACATAAAACAACCCCTTCACATCATAAGTAGTTGCACAATGTATCAGTAGTGGAGCACTCGTACATTCTTGAAGTGTTTAATAATTTAAATGGATTGCTTCATTTGCAAGTGAAAAAAATTCATGTTTAGCAGTGTTGTAGCTTTGATAATCCAATGTAACAACTAATGTTAGAAATAATATTCAGCTAGAGAACCTCAAATAGTAACTGAGAAAAGCTCTCATAAAAAATCCTCAGATAAAGGGAAAAGATGCCGTGACAAAACGAGGAGATGGGGAGGCAAAAGGAAGGTACAAAAGATGGAAATAAAAATAGAAAGGGGAAAGAAGTAGGATGAAAAGAGGAAGAGGTAGGAGGAGGAGGAGGAGGAGAAGGGGAGGAGAAAAAGAGAGGAGAAAGAGATAGAGCAATGTTTAGGGTTTAGAGGTCAAGACAAGACTACAATTAAGCACATCACATTCACGTAGCTCTAATTCTAAAACTAGTACTAATATATACTTTTAATTAAGAATCATATATCTTTATATATATACTTTTGATTAAGAATCATAAAATTAATCCCAATTTTTAAATAATAATGACAAAGAAAAAATTAAATTCCCCATTTTCTTCAAAAATTTGGATGGGAAATCGATTAATACTCATGAATATTGGCATAATATATTAACACTAGTTTGGTAGCATAACAAGACATAAAAGTGTCCTTTTGATGTTTTGGCAAAAAAATCACAACTTGATGTAGAGGTTTTTAGGTGATTCCCACTCTTGATCTTAAGGTAGACTCATTGTACCAATCCTAAAAAATATAAGAAGCACAAAAATCCATTACACGTGCTTACAAAATGCTCACAAAATGTATGGTAACACATCCTTTTACTCAGGCAGTATTCGAATTTGAAACTTTGTCTAAAATGCTTCAAATTTAAATTTAATTCAATGAGCTAGCATTTTTTACCGAGTGTTTAACCATATCAAACACATGAGGGTGACCAAATTTTGATAAAAGATAATTTTGGCAAAATAGCTTTAGCAAATAACAAGAGGGGTTAGCATAATGGGTTGCATCATATGTCGTATTGCATAAATAAGCATCTTTATATACTAAACATAATAGCCACAAATTCTCATATCTTAAGAATACTAAAACTCTATCATAGAGAAAAATCACCGCCTCATAAAGAGTCTACAATTAAAAGAGATTAAGTGCTCTTAATCTCAATTATTAAAATAGGTTGCGCATAAAATCTTGCTTTTATTGCTTTGAATTATCCCATATACAATAAGTGTTATACATATGATTCTTTAAAATTGGTATCACTCATTTATGATTAGAGGCACTCTATAAGTATGATTTAGACAACTATAGGTTCTTGTAACATCAGTTAACCCTTGTATCTTGAAATAACATAAATTATACTATTATGAACGATCAAAATACGATTTGAATTTGGTGTTCTACATGATATTAGATCCCCCAAAATATCATGCCAATCCTTTAATATCCTATTAATACATATACAAAGTATGGTTAAGTTAAGAACTTGTTAGACATGTCAAAGAGTTTGTAAAAGATTGAATTTTGCCTCGCTATCAACATCCACTAAAATTATATTTGAGGGCATAAATCATACTAAGTATTATTATCTAGCTCCAAATAAATCTAAACATATGTGTCATATTATCCTTATACTCTAGGAACTAAAACCTCTGAAAGAACTCGATCTAATTATGAAGTATCACCATTTTATATAAAAATTGAGAAAACAACTTGAAAATTCAACGTTAGGTTGACCTTAAGACTTTAGGTAGACCTAAAAGTGAGAGGTGCGAGTTCCAATCCATAATAAATCCAAAACTTTTCATCATATAATCTATTATGGAAAATAATAAAAACCCCAAAAGACCATATCAATGCCTCTATGAAGTGGCTAAGTTAACATGACATAAAAGTGTCCTAGGATAGTTTTACATCATTCTATTAAACTAGTGTTAAACAATGCCCATGTACTCCAATGCCTTAAATTTTCCTATTCTTTTGGTGTCTTATGCATCTGTTTGTGAGAGTTAACTTTGCGCTGAAGGCTTAACTTAGTCTTGTATTGAAGATACATCTCTTGAATGGATTACCTGTCATGCTGAGAGCATAATTCATAAAAATAATGCCTACTACAAGTTAGCTAGAACTAGATGAGAAGATGATTAATGTATATACTAGCAGTAAGCTCGCACAATAATCTCACAAAGCTCAAGATCTTCTACTTTCCATGGTGTGGACAAGATGGGTAATTTGACAAGTAGAAAAAAAACAATAATTCTCACAGGATCAGTAAAAGACATCCGTAGAAGCCCGTTCACATTTTACTAAGTCATCATTATTTCTTTTAATAAATTATTTATGTTGGAGACGAAAATTTAAGTACAACTCAAGTAGAAACCTTGTAATTTTGAGCTCAACAAAATGAGCTGAGCTATTCTTAGGAAATTTTAGCACACAGATTCCAAAAAGACTCCTCACTTTTTGTACCCACCATTGGAATGTGGAAAATGCATTTTTCATGCCAAAATTCATTACATTGCTTTTGAACACTCCACATTTAGTCACAAAAATAGTTGTGTCCTTATCTTTCTTTGCCATTTGTATTTGATTGTATCTATTGAACCCATCCAAAAAACTATAAACTTCATTTTCAAAACTGATTGCATCGAGGATGGTGTCACAAAATAAAATTGGGAACAAATTGGTGGTGGTGTCCACATTCAACTTCTGATTATCAACACACTCTCTCAATTTCCTATTTTTCTTTGGAAAAATGAATTTTTGGGATGACACCATATTCTGTAAGTTTGGATTTATATGGTCTCTACTACACCACAAGCACTACATCCTTCTTGAGGTTGATTTGATTTACATAAAGATTGGGGTCAAAACCCTCCATGTCCATATAATCCCACATGAAAATATTGTTGAATTAATTAACAATTTGACTATATCATCTTTAAACTTCCTTTCAACATGTACACTATTTTTCATCTATTGTTAGTGGCTTTTTTGCCATACCAAAATTCAATTCTTCTAGATCATCCTCCTTGACTCTAGAGGTCCTTTTTGAATGATCTTCATAGGCTTTGGCATCCTTCTTGATAACATCTTCATTACACTTCTACTTGTAAAAATACCTCTCTTAGCTAAGCCTATCAAGGAATTGAACCCATTTTCCCTTGATTGCACTTTGGATCTTGGGTTTTATCCCTTTACAAAATTATTATGCTGACATTTCATTGGTCATTCTTTCACTTGCATCCAATCTTCATTCAGATTACAAAAATGTTGAGCATAATCTTCAACTAAAATCTTTTTTTTTCTTAACTCCTAAAGCTTCTTTTGAATGCCATTAGGAGTCTTCTCTTTCATAAAGTGCCAAGGATGATGTCTTAAGTTGCCAAGGAGTCTTCTCTTTCATAAAGTGCCAAGGATGATGTCTTAAGTTAACCAGTGTTTTGGAAATGTTTGAGACCATATGAAGAGAACCAGCTCATTCTCACAAATTGTTGAGTTTCTCTTCATCTCCAAATAGGGGTTACAAAGCTACTTGCCCTTCAATGGGTTTCAAACTGAGCCATAGGAGCCTATAGATCCTCCTTTTCTTTGCCACAAAATTTGATGAACTTGTACATCAAGCCCGCTACCAAATCTAAAAATAGCTCTTAAATCCTAATCCAAGGGTATTTGTGCAACCATATCTAATATATCCCTTGAATGCATGTGATAGTGTAGTTTTGATATAGTCAAGAGATCTTTAAAAACTCTTAAATCATAAATATTCGTGTCTCTATGCCCTAAAATATCCATGAAAAAAGCTAAAATAGCTTTTGAAATCTCCAAGAACCAATGTGGTGAGCAAGTGTGACCACCACATTAACTTAAATAGCCTTAAAAGTGTTAAAATAGATCTCTTATTGGATAAGAATAATGGTTGTAATGTGGTGGCATTGTGAGGTGAATGCCATATGCACTACAAGTCAATGCAATGGTCATGTACAAGAGCCAGTATGGTCATCCCACTATTCCATAAACCACCATGTGTCACACACTATATTCATGTCCAGTAAAGCTATGGTGTAAAGCTCCACATATGTTTAGAATGACTAGATGCAGAAGTCATGGTCAACGTCTAAACATTGCCCAAAATGACTATGTAAAGGCCTAGAGTGCCATGTATTGTGCTGTACACGGTGTTTAGAATGATTATTCTAGCAAGTTTTGACAGATTGTGTCTCATCATGATGCTAGTACAATAATCATTACACCAAGAAAAAAATTGACAAGAGCATTATGCTACTTTGAATTTGAATCTCACCCACCAGTGCATTGCAATGTAGCAAGTTGCAGTCCCTAAAATGGTTGTGTGATAATCATGCATCAAACCAAGAGTAAATGCCAAAAAGAATGAAAATTTACACACTTAGGTAACATAAGTTTATGAAGCAATCTATAAGAGCACGCCCTTTGGGATTTGATATGAAGCTTGTGAGTGTTTGAACTACTTCTTTTAATGCCTTGTTTGTTAGTTACTCACTTAGCAAGATGCTAGATAGCAATGTATCTTTATATTAATTATCTTTGACTTAATGAAAGTGGCCAATATGCTAGTGATTAGGATGTTAATTTTCTTAAATGTTTGTGACTAGCTATATGCAAGCTAGCATTTCTTAAGAGTGTGCCATTTAATAGTGTATGATAGCATTCAAAGTATGCTAGTTAATAGTGTATCACAACGTCAAAAATGTTCTAGTTTAGTAGTGCTAGCAGTATGCTAGTTAACACTATTAACAGTGTTAACATGACCTAGTTAGTAGTGTTAACAAATTAAATTATTTACCTATAGCCATCCATTTGTGATAGAAGGAGATCTTAAATAACTTAAGATCAGCATGCATATGTACAATAGGCTACATTGCCATTTGGTGCTAAAAACTACCAAAAATGAGTACCCACAATGTTCTACACTCCTATGCCATTGGATCTAATAACTAGCTATCACTAGAACATGAAGATGTTGCTTCACTTACATACATTCAAAACTAGTTATCCAAAACATAAATTTCGCTAGAGAGATAATAATAATAATCAAACACATAGCTAGCAATAATGTGACTGAATGTGTTCTTCAAGGAATTTTTAATATCTCAAGGGAGCACATGAAAACCTCAAACTTCTTCCAAAATATCTTTCACAAACTTAATGCCTTCATTCCATCTTCTATAATGCTAGATTTAATCCCTAGCAAGCCACACAAGGAGGGGGTCATCATCCATGTTAGATATGTGCTCAATCTAAGATTTGTTACTATCCTAAAGAGTTTATGAGGAGAGACCATCCTACCAAAAAGGTGTTGGTGTCCCTCAATGAAAATATGGACAAAATCATAAGATCATTCAAGGAATATCATATGTACATAAGCAAGACCCCTTTCTCAATTTGATTTCCTAGTAGCTATTGGTGTTTTAGATAGATGTAAGTCAACTCTTGTAAGCATAAAGTTTGATGGTGGTTTCATGTAGAAAGAGATCCAAAAAATACATTTCTATAGACTTATAATGTACATGACATAGTAAAAAACAGTCTACTAAACCTTTCTAATCTTTCAAAGTATTTGATTTTTTTGCAATGTATTTTTCCTATATTATGTCCTATTGGTTGAGGGTTAGAACTATTGTCACTTTCAATCTGTTTTTCAATATGCCCCTTGAGGGGTGCCCTTTAGGGGGAAGGGCAATCTATTTGTCAATATGTCCCTTGTCCCTCAATGGGACCCCTTAAGGTCCATATTAACAATGTATTAACAATTATTTATCTATACGAAAAGAGCATTGTTTTTATCTCATCTTATTCTAGCAACTTACAAAGTGGTATTTGAGTTGTTGCTTACAAGTGTTTTACAAATGGTTTGTGGAAGTTAAAAAATGGTGAAATTTGATATTTTAACCAAAAATCATGCACATCTATGTGCTCATAGATATCCCTCAATGTTTTATATGGATGTTATTTTAGTATTTAATACATACTACTTAGTCTTGTTAACACAATATATATAAGATGAAAGAAATATGATTCATCCTAGCCAAACGGGAGAAGGTTTAGAATCAAGAAAAATCATCCAACCTAAGTTTTGTTGTTAGCTAGGGGCTAATTCTTGTACTAAAAAATTTATTCTCCTTAGGTATGCATACAGTTTGGAACTAACCTGATGGATAATTTCCTTTCCTCTTGGTATGATGTGATTACAAATCAGCCGTAGAAATTATGCTACAAAATGAAATATTATACATATAATATTTACATCTATTAAAAAATTTTAGTTGCTATTGTACATTTTTCCTACTCTTATTTTCCTAAGCATAAAGTTTTGATTTGAATAGATGCAAACCATTAAAGTGACCCAATCTTTAGTATATCATGATACATTTTAAGGAACAACTATGTATTTTCTTGAGATATATCCCCCCATAAAAATAAAGATTAATAGGTACTATCTAACATGGTGAGAAATGCAAGAACAAAGAATTCATGTTAAATAAAAGTTTTGTGCTAAAACACCACTAGCATTTCCTTATCTACATAGTACAATAAATTGATAGACTATCATGTAACTCGATATTACTTTACTGAGTCAACTTATGTCAATATGTCCCCCCTTCCAATAAAATATATAAATGCATACTACTTCGAGTACTGTTATAGATAAATTTGTCTAAGGAAAAAGGCATTAATATGTGTGTGTGTTTGTATGTGTGGCAATAGTATAATAAAATATGGTGTGCATAGGGCCCAGGATTGAGGTGGTAGGGCATGACCATGTGCCACCCTTCCACGTAAGAGGACCCATAAGGTGTGATCCATGGTAGTAATATTATAAAATGTAAAGTGGCATGGCTCCTCCATGTGCCACCCCTCCACCTAGGCTGCATTTAGTGAGATATGGCTCAAAGTTCATGGGAGAAGTAATATAAAATAGGTGGAGATGGATATTATATTAGGTTATTCCCTCCATATAGGATAGGCCCATGTGGGGGAGGTATAGATAGTCCAAGGATGCAAGTTAAATAATGGGGAAAGTAGGATGAGGTGGCAAGATTCCTTGTGCCAACCCTCCACTTGTCCTCCTAGATGTTTGAATGTATTATAAAATTGGGAAGAGACCAAGGGAGTATCATAGACTTGGGATATGAAAGTTGATATATGTGGGAAAATGTGGCCAAGCATTATCGCACACAATTGAGAGTGCATAACTACCTAGCCCACATGGGAGACTCTTCCACACACACCATGCATGTGGGAGGATGCATTTATTGGGAGAGACCCTCTCTCTTGGCTATAAAAGAAGGGGGCTATTCCTTGATGAGACACGCTCATTCTTATAAAGCCACCTAGCTAGTACTTTGATTTCCCCCTTCCCTTCCTTTCAAATAAAGCATGGCCCTCTTCCCTTGATGTCTCCATCTTTACATTCCTCCTCCCATCATGTACACGCTTCTCTTCCCCCTCTCCCTTTCCCCTTGTGTCATAGTCTCCCTCTTCATTCCCTCCCCTTCTAATTCCTTTTCCCCTCCCATGATAACATTTCGCCCTCATGTTCTCCTTTCCTCTATGGCCCTCGAGCGTTGCCATGCTTAGCCTCTAGCCTCTAGTCCTGATTTCTTTTCTGGCTAATAGAAATGGTGTGGCTGCTGGGATCAAAATCTCCACGGCTAGTGGTATAAAATATGTTACTCCTATGAATGGGTGCAGCACTGCGACCTCTTCCATGTGCAGTTCTCTTCTTTTGCGCCTCCAAACTATGTGCCTTTCCTATCTCTTTGGCTACAAAACTGCCCTGCTTCTGTACTTCTTGTTGGCCTGCTTTCTGCTCGCAGATCCCACATGTATTCTGGCTGGCGAATCTTCTGCTCGTACCAATCGCAATTGCAGAACTGCAACATCTATGCTCCCATGCATGCATTCGCGCATCCACTGTGTACACCCGCATGCATCGCAGACAAATCGCGACATTTTTTGGGCACTTGCGTCTTCTGGTCGAGGACTGTTTTTTTGGGTTTCTGCAAAACTGTAACAGATCCCGCGCCCCCCCTCTCTTCTCTTCTCCTTCTCTTTCTCTTCTCCTTCTCCTCTCCTCTCCTCTATTTTTATTAAAGAGTGGGATTTGAACCCAAGACCTCCCCCTTCACAAAAGGGAGACTTACCATTGGGCCAGTAGATAAGAAGTGATGAAAATGTAATGATTCTTGCTTATATATTGAAATCTCGAAAACTGTAACTCTCTAACCATAGGGATTTTTCACATGCTGTAAAAAGCAAAAGAACCTCACTTCATGTCCTCTACTCATATCTCCTACTAGATCACAGATTCTAAACTTTTTCAAGTTCACTTCACGGATGCACACCACACGAAGAGGGTGGATATTTATGTCACTTCTCGATGAGTTCAAGGATTTGGTGCCTGGTCCTCTGTGCCTTATGGCTACCAATGGGCGAGATCTCTTTCTTGATCTTCATGTCAATTTGCAACAATTGATTGTACAGTGCATTGCTCAAGGAGATGACGGGTGGGATGATACACCGTGCATGATTCAAGGTGAAGAACTACTGATACGCTGGGAGAACTTTGATTTCAATTCTACTCACTGTATGGTGATCGAGCTACTTGCTACTTCGGAGGTAATTAAAAGGGCGTCCTTCTTCAAAGGGTGGGATGCTCCCCAAGCTTGGGGGGAGATTTGGCGCATCTACTTATTAATTCCTGTGGATAAGCTCGTCTTGAATGGTTTATTCTCAATCTCACTACAAAGGTTTCTAGGCCTTGGCTATGGTTGGCACTGTTTCGACCAAGGAATCCATTTGTACCTAATTAACCCTTTGTGCCTCATTTTGAGCTTCAAGTTGTAATTCTTTTTGGTCTAAAGATAAACTATCAACAAAGGATTGCCAGTTTATTTGGTGCTGAACGTTTGGCTCAAGTATTGAATTCTCCCCACCCTCTCCTTCTACCTATCTTGGACTATCGAGAAACTTGGGATGTTTGGATTTTAGTCTTAGTGTGATGACATCTTGGATCCTTCAATTTGATGGAGCTTACAAACCTTCGACCAAGGCTACTGGTGTGGGTGTGAAGCTCACTTCACCAGGTGGTGAGGAGTATTGTTATAGCAAGTCTGCACCTGCAAGTACATGCAACCAAGCTGAGTACTCGACACTCATTTTTGGGCTACAAAAGGCACAAGAGCATCGCATCAAGCAACTTGAGGTGCAAGGAGATTCTCAACTAGTGTGTGAACAAGTTAGTGGAAGGTGGAAGGTGCAGAGCAAAGGCTTGGTTCCATGACATCAACAAGCATTGGAACTATGCCAACAATTTGAAGAGGTAAAAATTCGGCATATCCCTTGAGCTCAAAATATAGTTGCTGATTTATTGGCACGTGAAGCTTGTACTTCAATCATGCATGACGCAAGTGGAAGCACCACCCCAACAAAGCTGCAAGCCATGAAGGAGGGTGATCATTTGTAAGGAATGCAAAGGTTGTGGTCATCATGAAACTAACTGTTGGGCATACTTGATATGAGTTTACCGACTTCGAAAGATCATCAAAAAGGTCCTCAAGGACATTGCTCAAAAGAAGGATGCCAGACGGCAAACCCCTTGAAGAAATAGCATGGTGACTACAAGAACTAGAAGAAGTTGAAGGTGATGTGCAAGCTCTCCAACTGTTGACATTTGTCATGGCATTCTTGTTTGCCTTGATGAACAACCTCATGCAGCGCCGTGTCTCTAACCCTCACTTGTAAAGATGGCTGTGATATCATGAGGGTTGGTCCTTTTAAGATTGTCTATGAGCTATTCTATGCTGAAAATTCTTCCCGTGTAGTATTTCACAATACACCAGTCACACCCTACCCTGCCTATGTCTGCTTTGTGGATGTATCTTCACCTGATTTTCAGTTCAAGCTACCTCTTTCCATTGTTTGCCCATAGATAAGCCTCATTTCGTCTCTCTCTTTTTCATTTTCCAAGCATGGCTGACATTCCCATGTTTTGTGGATGGGTTGAAAAAAATCCAAATGAGTATCTTGTGGCCTTCAAGCGCCATTGTGTTTCTCTCAACGTTCTTACTGAAGACAGATGATTGGTTCTTCCCAAATTTCTAGAGGGTTTGGCTCAATGTGGTATGAGAAGCAGGCCGAAGACATTCACCAAAGCTGGCCAAGGTTGACAATAGCAATGACTGAGTATTTTGGCAAAGAAGAGGAGCCGGAGAATGTGTACCTGCAGGTGGCAAACTTGAAGTAGTCAGAAGGTGAGATGGTGCATCGATATGTGGATTGAGCGGCCGTGCTCCTGGACCATTTAATTGCCACACAGGAGGACAATGCCAGATTTTGAGCTGGAATGACTCAACATGTGCTGGGCTACCTTGTAGTAGGAGCAAGTGACGAATTCCACCTCAAGCTTAAGTGGGAGAATCCAAAAACTATGGTGCTAGCAAATGAGATTGCTCAAAAGTTTGATAAAGTTCAGTCTGATCCCACTTCAAAGAAGACGATTGTCCCTCCGCAACCCCCTCAATTCTTGCAACAACAACCTGGGGGGTCTAACTTAGGGGCATACACCCACCCCTCATCAGGGATGTATCCACCATCTCCACCTCAAATGTATGGTCCTCCCTTAGATGCTTACCCTCAACAAGTGTATATTCTCACCCTCTGCCTCAAAGAAATCCCCAGCCTCACCCACGAGCCCCCCTCCTTTCTACTCCCTCGGCCCCTCCAACTAAAGAGGCCCCTCCTGCAAAAGAACCCGGAGTCAATGACCTAGCCAAGGCCCTGAATGATCTTCAGCTTGATATGGTGGGCATCAGAAATCAAGCCAACCGCCCTCCAACTGAGCTAATGTTGTATGCTACAAGTGCCACCAGAAAGGTCATTATCGCATGGAATGTCCCAATATTCCAAGGGTGAATCTTCTAAGTGAATCTGGAACTGAGGATTTTGATGTAGAGATCCTTGACCTCGGGAAAAGAAGCCGTATCGCCTCGGACCCCTCTCCAAACCATGGACCAGGCCGCCCCAAGAAGAAGGTGTCCTTCTCAGAGCCCTCAGATGCTGAGATGGTAGACCCACCAATAGAGAAGACTAAAAGATCTCGTAGGAGTAAGTGGTCACCCTCGGATTTTCCCATTGGCTCGGGGCAAGAAGACTATTCGGTCATTCAGGACCTTGCTCATCATTCTTTGAGCATCACGCTCCCTCAACTAATAGCACTAAGCCCTAAGGTGAGACGTGACTACAGCAAGGGCTCTCAACAAGGAGGAACAAGAAAAATGGAAAGGTAAGAGAGGTATCTTCTATCTCTGAAGAAATTGATCGACACCCACATATAGTCGATGCCATCATAGATAATTGCCGTGTCAAAAATGTGTGTGTTGATGGGGGAGCTACATGTAATATTATGGTGCCCCGAATCATGAAGAAATTGAATTTGAAATGTACAAGGCATTCCTCCACTCGAATCAAGGTAGCAGATGGTTGATGACTCACCACCCTAGGAGTCATTGAGGATTTGCCCATCACTGTCAATGGGTTGACCACCACCGTCAATTTCTATGTAGTGGACATTGAAGATACAGGTAGGAGTTACCCAGCCATACTCGGGAGACCATGGTTGAGAAAGAGTGATGTAGTCAGCTATTGGAAGATAGGACACATGTCTTTTGGTGCTTCTAAGGAGAAGATCCCGGTGCAACCAGGTGCCATGAAACCAGAAGAAGGAGAGGAGAAAGACAGTGATACTCTCTCATCCTTGGTGTCTGAATCAATGGAAGAATCAGACGAGGGGGAGTTCTGAGAGGAGGAAGTTTACATGATGGGGGTGTCTCTGACCCCGCCACCTGTAGAAAAGGTAACAGCTAGCCCTCAATAGCTTGAATCTATGCTTTCCCCAGACCTCACTCCAAGTGAGAAAGACGAGTTCCTAGAAATGTTCAAAGATTTCCCTGACCTATTTGCGAAGCCTGTGGCTCAGAAGTATCAGAGATTAGGGCCCCTACAGACCGATGCTTTGCACTCAGAGTTGTAGAAGCTTGGTTTATTGTTCCGATTCACAATACTGAATGGATTTCACCAGTGGTAGTCACCCCAAAGAAAAACAACAAGTGGCGGGTCTGCATTGACTATAAGAAACTCAATGTAGCCACCAAGAGGGACCATCATCCTCTTCCCTTTTAAGACCTCATTCTTGAGAAGGTAAGTGGTCATGAGATGTATACTTTCTATGATGGTTACTCTGGGTTTTATCAAATCAGAATTGCCAAAGAAGATGTGCTTAAAACCACATTTGCCACACCCTAGGAGACATTTGCATTCAAAGTAATGCCATTTGGCCTCACCAATGCTCCTGCTACCTTTCAAAGATTTATGCAGATGGTGTTTGCTCCTTATTTGGGGGATTTCTTGGAGGTGTTTTTAGATTATTTTTGTATATTCTCATCACGTAAGGAGCATGTCATGAAGGTTAGGTTGGCCTTCCAAAGGGTCAATGATGCAAATGGTAGTCTCAACCCGGAGAAATGCACCATTGGAGCCACTCGAGGGAGGTTACTGGGACATATTGTCTCATCCCAGGGTGTCAAGCCTGACCCAAGAAGGTAGAAGCCATCCTCAAGCTCTCCCTGCCAACAACCAAACGTCAGGTATGCTCATTTGTCAATCTAGTAGGATACTATCGCCGCTTCATTGATCAATATGCTGCTTTGACATGACCCATGACTATGCTATTAAAAGATGGGGTTGATTTCTCTTGGGATGAGGATTGTGATCATGGGTTTGCACAAATCAAGAATGCTCTAGCTTCAAAACCCATTCTATGCAATCCAGATTGGTCAAAGACTTTCTATATCAATCCTGGGTTTGGTGAGCACACTCTGGCAGGTATTCTTCTCCAACAAGGGGAGGATCTGTTCATGTATCCCATTCGATTTGCTTCTTGACAATTGCTCGACACCGAACGATGCTACTCAGAGGCTGACAAGCATACCTTGTCTTTGGTTTTCTGCATTGAGAAATTTAAGCATTATGTGGCTGGAAAGTCCTTCATTATAATCTCTAGCATGAGAGTGCTCTCAACGGAAGTAAGAACGGAAGAAGGAGAGAGAGAGACAGAGAGCCACACAAGTTTTGGTGGGTGCAGAACCACCCTAATCTTCTTTTTCATTCATTTATATATGTGTTTGAGTATTGTACATAACCGGGGTAAAGGCACAGTGACATTTAACCCCCACAACCTCCCACTTAAAGGACAATGTGCCTTTAAGGGAGAACAACCAGTGAGCATACTATCCAATGCCCATCAATACACGACAATACTCAAACCATAGACTAGGTAGACTCTTCATCAGCATATCTGCAGGGTTATCATCTATATGAACCTTGACAAGCTCTATGCGCTTGTCCTCAAGTACCTTTCTGATGAAATGGTACCTGACCTCAATGTGTTTGGTCTTTGCATGAAAGACCGGATTCCGTGCTAGCTGAATAGCACTCATGGAATCACTATGCAATGTCGGTACACCTGTATGAATCCCCAAATCTCCCACTAGCCGATCAAGCCATATAGCCTCCTTGCAACCCTCTGTGGCTGCAACATGCTCAGCCTCTGTGGTAGACAAAGCAACGCACTTCTGTGCGCGAGACATCCATGACACTGCACCACCTGCAAAGGTGAACACATAACCAGAAGTGGATCTCCTACTATCCACATGCCCTGCATAGTCTGAATCTGTGTACCCAAGTACATGCATGTCTCCTTTACCAAAGTAGATGCACATCTCCTTGGTACCCTTCATGTACCTCATGATGCACTTAACTGCCTCCCAATGCCTCTTTCCTGGATTAGCCATATACCGGCTTACAACTCCCACTGCAAATGCAATGTCTAGTCTAGTAGCTATCATAGCATACATAGACTCCCAACTGCTGATGCATAACGAGCCTTGGCCATCATGGCCCTCTCCTCATCTGATTTGGGACTATCTGTGTGACTCAGTTTCACATATGGAGGCAATGGAGTACTCACTGCCTTTACCCCCTCCATATTGAAACGCTGCAATACTTTTGTAACATACTCTTTTTGTGAAAGCGAAAGGAGTTTCCTACTCCGATCACGCGTGATGCGCATACCAAGAATATGACCTGCAAATCCCAAATCCTTCATATCAAAGGCCTCATGTAACTTGGCCTTTAATGCATCTAGCTCATAAGTATTCTTGCTAGCCAATGGCATGTCATCCACATATAGTGCTAGGATTATCAGGCTATTATCCTTAGCCCTTTTAGTGTAGAGGTAGTGATCAATTTCACTCCTTCTAAAACCCTGGGACCGAATGAAAGCATCAAACTTCTGATACCATTCTCTAGGTGCTTGCTTAAGACCATAGAGACTCTTTTTTAGCTTGCAAACTAAATGCTCTTTGCCCTTTTCTTCAAAGCCTTCTAGCTGCACCATGTAAATTTCCTCATGCAAATCCCCATGCAAGAAAGCTGTCTCGACATCCATCTGCATAAGCTCCATATCCTCTGCTACCACGAGTCCAAGCATGCATCTAAGTGTGGTCATCTTCACAACCGGAGAGAATATCTCATCAAAGTCCACACCCTTCTCTTGCTTGAATCCTTTAGCGACCAAACAGGCCTTGTACCTAGGCACATCATCATCTGTGACCTTCATTTTGTAGATCCATTTACATGGCAATGCTTTCTTTCCATGTGGCAAAGAAACCAAGTCCTAAGTCTTATTCTTCATAAGTGAACTCATCTCTGATTGCATAGCATACTTCCACTTACATTGATCCTCGCGCATCATAGCCTCTCTGTAGCAAGAAGGCTCCCTGCAATCAATAAGCATCACATAGTCTACCCCTGGAACAAACCTATGAGGTGGTCTAGACACTCTAGATGATCTTCTCAAAGGCATTTCAGCTTGCTGTCCCATTTGCATATCAGCCACATTTGGCTCATCATTTCCACCAATAGATTATCCATCATCTACCCTTGATTGTATACCTGTGCGAGTACTTGGTGGTACCATTTCTTGCACATTTGGTGCATGGACAGCTTGCTGTCTATCAACATATGTAGGTGGATTCACATCCTGGAAAGTGATTCTCCTCATTTCCACATCCCTCATGGGTGCCTTATGCATCTTCTTCTCATTGAAGACCACATCATGGCTGCGTATGATCTTCTTTGCTTCTGGATCCCAGAGACGATAGCCCATCTCTCCACTTTCACCATAACCCAGAAAGATGCATATCCTAGACTTAGGATCTAGCTTCTTTTGAAGCTCTTTTGGCACATGTGTATATGCCTCACACCCAAATATACGCAAATGAGAGTAAGAGGGCTTCTTGCCACTCCATGCCTCTTCAGGAATACCACCATCCAAACTCTTACTAGGTGATCTATTGATCACATTCACTGCAGTCTTCATTGCCTCAGCCCAAAAACCACCAGAAAGACTTGCATTGGAAAGCATGCATTGAAACCTTTCTTGAATGGTACGGTTCATCTTTTCTGCAATTGGATTTTGCTCTCAAGTACAAGGGGATGTGAGCTCCCTCTTAATCCCACGTGTATCACAGAAATGCTAAAAGTCATGAGAGAGATAATCTCCACCATTGTTAGTCCGTAGGCATTTAAGCATTCTACCTGACTGATTCTCAACCAAGGCCAGCCATTTCTGAAATACCTGGAACACATCACTCTTCCGAGCTATAGCATAAGCCCACACTTTCCTAGTTGCATCATCAATGAATGTCACATAGTATTCAGCCCCGCCTAATGACCGTGTAGGCATGGGACCACATATGTTTGAATGCACCAAATCAGGCTTTTCAAACTCTTTCTTTCCCTTTCTTTTATAGGCTGATTTAGTCTGCTTCCCATAGAGACAGTGCTCACAAAATTCAAAATCAGAGAAACTCAAATGCAGTACATAACCCAAATGGCATAAGAGTTCCATTCCATTTTGGCTCATGTGCCCCAACCTGCAATGCCACAAAGAACTGTTTGGCTGCTCGGTTATTGCAACAACATGATCAAATACCCCTGATACATGTAAGGGATACAAAGTCCCACACTTGGCACCCCTGGCCAAAAGCATAGAGCCCTTCTGAATTTTCCAACTCTGAAAGCCAAAAGTGGCGTGAAAACCAGCATCATCTAGCTGACCCACTGAAATAAGACTCTTGGTGAACTTAGGCACATGTCTCACATGTTTCAAAATAAATGTAGAACCATTTGCAAAAGAAAACTTTATGTCACCTACTCCCACTATGTCACATGCATAGTCATTTCCAAGATGCACACAACTAGTCTTTCCACTGTCATAAGAGGAGAACCATTCCCTATGGGAAGTAACATGGAATGAAACACCAGAATCCAAAATCCAATCCTGGGAATATGCATCATCTGAAGTAAATAGAAACTCTGCAAATAAACTAGACATGAAGAGAACGTCATTGTCACTATCATGTGTGATTGCATTGATCTCCTCGATCTTCACTTTTCCTTTGTCCTCCCTTGGACTCTCTTCCTTTTGATTTGCACCCCAATTTGCATTCTTTTTCTTATCCTTTTGCTCTCTTTTCAACTTGTATCAATCCTTTTTCATATGGCCCTTCTTGCCACAGTGGTAACACTCAATGTTCCGTGCCCTGGATTTGCTACAAGACTTCCCTCTTTCTTGGGACTTCCCCTTGAACTGTGATCTGCCCCTTTGCACATTTAAGGCTGCATCCTGCTTGTTGCCATCCATAGACTTCCGTCTAATCTCCTCGGCCAACAAGCTACCCACAACATCATCAAATTTTAGTACTCCACCAGGTGCAAAAATACCACCATCCAAACTCTTACTAGGTGATCTATTGATCACATGCACTGCAGTCTTCATTGCCTCAGCCCAAAAACCACCAGAAAGACTTGCATTGGAAAGCATGCATTGCAACCTTTCTTGAATGGTACGGTTCATCTTTTCTGCAACTGGATTTTGCTCTGGAGTATGAGGGGATGTGAGCTCCCTCTTAATCCCATGTGTATCACAAAAATGCTGAAAGTCATGAGAGAGATACTCTCCACCATTGTCAGTCCGTAGGCATTTAAGCATTCTACCTAACTGATTCTCAACCAAGGCCAGCAATTTTTGAAATACCTGGAACACATCACTCTTTTGAGCTATAGCATAAGCCCACACTTTCCTAGTTGCATCATCAATGAATGTCACATAATAGTATTCAGCCCCGCCTAATGACCGTGTAGGCATGGAACCACATACGTCTGAATGCACCAAATCAAGCTTTTCAAATCTTTCTTTCCCCTTCTTTTATGGGCTGATTTAGTCTGTTTCCCATAGAGACAGTGCTCACAAAATTCAAAATCAGAGAAACTCAAATGCGGTACATAACCCAAATGGCATGAGAGTTTCATTCCATTCTGGCTCATGTGCCCCAACCTGCAATGCCACAAAGAAGTACTTGGCTGCTTGGTTATTGAAACAACATGATCAAATACCCCTGATACATGTAAGGGATACAAAGTCCCACACTTGGCACCCCTGGCCAAAAGCATAGAGCCCTTCTGAATTTTCCAACTCTGAAAGCCAAAAGTGGTGTGAAAACCAGCATCATCTAGCTGACCCACTGAAATAAGACTCTTGGTCAGCTTAGGCACATGTCTCACATGTTTCAAAACAAATGCAGGCCCATTTGCAAAAGAAAACTTTATGTCACCTGCTCCCACTATGTCACATGCATAGTCATTTCCAAGATGCACACAACCTGTCTTTCCACTGTCATAAGTGGAGAAACATTCCCTATGGGAAGTAACATGGAATGAAGCACCAGAATCCAAAATCCAATCCTGGGAATATGCATCATCTGAAGTGGTAAGCAACTTTGCAGATAAACTAGACATGAAGAGAATGTCATTGTCACTATCATGTGTGACTGCATTGATCTCCTTGATCTTCACTTTTCCTTTGTCCTCCCTTGGACTCTCTTCCTCTTGATTTGCACCCCAATTTGCATTCTTTTTCTTATCTTTTTGCTCTCTTTTCTACTTGTAGCAATCCTTTTTCATATGGCCCTTCTTGCCACAACGGTAACACTCAATGTTCCATGCCCTGGATTTGCTACAAGACTTCCCTCTTTCTTAGGACTTCCCCCTGAACTGTGATCTGCCCCTTTGCACATTTAAGGCTACATCCTGCTTGTTGCCATCCATAGACTTCCGTCTAATCTCCTCGGCCAACAAGCTACCCACAACATCATCAAATTTCAGTACTCCACCACGTGCAGAGTTACTGACCGCTGTACGGAAGGTATCCCATGAGGATGGCAATGAACATAAGAGAAATATTGCCTAAGTCTCCGCATCAAAATTCATTTTTTGAGCCTGAAGCTGGCTGAAAATAATATTGAATTCATTCAAGTGAGAAGCAATGGAGACCCCTTCCTTCATCTACAGCTCAAACAACCTCTTCATGAGGTAAACTTTATTAGAGGCAGTTTCCTTTTCATAAGTGGCACACAGTTTCTTCCACAAATCTTCCGTAGTCTGCTCATTTACTACTGTGAAATAAACTGACTCTGCAAGATGAAGTCTAATAGTAGATTTTGCTAATGCATCCAACTCATTCCAATCATCCTCAGACATATTTGTAGGCTTAGCTTCAATCCCTGCCAAGGGTTTAATCTGCTTCTTTTGAATAAGCACATCCCTTATTTGTTCTTTCCACAAAGAAAAGTTTGTCCCATCAAACTTTTTAATGCTGAAAAATTCCTTTTCAAACATGGAAGAGGATGCCATGATGCAAATGAAACAAAATCCCAAATGCTAGTGCCTGCAAGAGAGAATCACACCAAATACCAGGTGCACCCAAATGTGTATGCCACAATAGATTGAAATATCACCAAAACTCAAAGCTCAAAGCATCAAAAGATGCATCTGACTCATGTGCATATACTATGCATCCATATGAGCAAATCTGGCCCAAAAGAAAATGCCAATAAGTGCCAAATGACTCAAGCATAAACACCATCCATTGGCATATGCATCAATAATATCTCATCCAAGAGAGCATAGTGCTATCAATGCATCACCTACAATGTGTCAAAGCTGTCCCTCAGCATAAAATAGCATCCATGTGCAAAGCGTCCATAAAAAATAGCATCCCACAAGGCAATTTGGGCCTATTAGCGCATCCAATAAGGACCGTAATGCATCCAAATGGCCTATAAATCATCCACTGCAACCCAATGCACACCACGAATGAGCGCACACTGCTCAAACTACAACCAGAGTGATTTGCATAAGGTATGCTCAAGAAATCATAGTCCCACGATAATGACCGCTACTGAAAATAGAACCTGAGATGCCTCAAAACATGGGCGCCATTGCATAATCGGAATCAGCAAGAAAATCTGCAAATATCTCTCTTCTGCCAGAACTCCAAAATCCCAACCAATGAGAGAAATGGGAGTCAACACTTATCCACTGCCATGTGGCATAAATCTAAGGTTCAAAACCTTAGAATGAAAAATGCATAACAGAGAGATGAAATCGAATACACAGAGATCTATAACTCTGAAAATCTTCCACCGAATTGCACAAGAACTAGTAGGTAGGGGTTTTTGGGCATCGGGAACGCAATGGGATAGACGGTTTTGGAAATCGTGGTCTCAATCACTGGGTCCAACACACGGATTGAAAAACGTTTTTGGAAACAAAGCTATTTGTAAACTCCGCCAGAGTGCGAATGATGAGCAACATAGAAGTTTTAGGACCTCCTGAGTCCACCGGAACTGACAGATCTGCAAATGGTTGCTCCAAACTTGAGTTCCAACACCCGGGCAAAAAACGCAAAAACTGACACAATGAGTCAGAAATCCAATGAAATGATCCCAAATTCAAGAATGAAGGTGTTTCCAAGTTCCTGAAGTGAAGTGGACACCAAAAGCAAGCAATAGTTGCCTCTACAAGTCAATACGGAGTCTTTGTCATCAAACGGAACAGGGAAAAGCTCAAAAAACGACTTTTTCTTTGAAAACTCTTAACAGGCTCTCAAAACCACTTCGCAAAACCAAAGTGACTTTTCCAAAGGTTCCTCCAAGGTCTCTACACACTCGGATGCAAGTAAAGTCACCCACAAAGCTTCCCACAGAGCTTCTCCTTCCTCCCACAGAGCTGCTGAGCTTCAAGCATTCACGCATGCTCAGGTAGATCACCCGGGCTCTGATACCAGTTGAGAGTGCTCTCAATGGAAGCAAGAACGGAAGAAGGAGAGAGAGAGACAGAGAGCCACACAAGTTTTGGTGGGTGCAGAACCACCCTAATCTTCTTTTTCATTCATTTATATATGTGTTTGAGTATTGTACATAACCGGGGTAAAGGCACAGTGACATTTAACCCCCACATAGCAATGGTCTTGCAAAGCAGGTTCTTCAATCACCAAATCCCATGGGCCGGTTAGCCAAATGGTTGGCAGTTCTACAAGAATATGATTTTTCTTTCAAAATTGTAAAAGGGGGTTGTTCCAACTTGAAGAATGCTTTGATTGATTTAGAGGAGTGCCTCGATGTAACCCTTGTAGCAGCCATAGAAGTGGGGAATCCATGGTATGGTGGTATCTACAGGTTTCTGACTACTTTCTCTTTTCCTCCAGAAAGTACTAGTTATTAGAGAAAGAAGATTCGTAGAGATAGTAGGCGCTACACCCTCTTTGATGGGGTGTTGTACTGTCAAGGCATTGATGGGATAGTAAGACGGGCCATTGATGCAGATGAAGTACCTAAGGTATTGAAGCATTATCATGATGGATTTTGTGGAGACCACTATGCCAGTGACTATATAGCTAAGAAGATTTTACACGCTGGATACTATTGGCCGACCTTGTTCAAGGATGTCACTTTGTATTGCAAAACCTGTGAACCATGCCAATTCTTTGGTAGGAAGGATTTGCATCGTGGGCAACATCACCCAGTGATGCCCATCCATTCGTTTTAGAAGTGGGGAATAGATTTTGTCGGGCCCTTGCCCATGACTGCCTGCAAAAAGAAGTATCTTTTGGTAGCCACTCAGTATGTCACTAAGTGGGCTGAAGCTATCACCCTCCCTACTGCAAATGGTAAGGCAGTTTCAAATTTCATATTTGAACGTATCTGCACAAGGTTTGGGACACCCATGGAAATAGTCTCTGACCATGGGAGTCCATTCTTAAATGAAGCAGTGGAGTTACTCATGGATCGCATGGGTATTGATCATCGCACTTCTAGCATCTATTATCCAACATCCATGGGTCAAACGGAGCAGAACAATGGCTGCCTTTGTAAAACCATGGGAAAAATGGCCACAGGGAATAGGAGCGAGTGGAATCAGAAGGTCACAGAAGTCGTATGGGCTTACAACATCACTCATAAAACATCTACAGGTCACACTTCTTTTGAGTTGGTATATGGTACTGAGGCTGTTTTACCACTAGAGATAGATTCCAGCTTTGAGATTGGCACAAGAACAGAGGATGACAGAAGATGAACATGTAGAGGCCCGGTTGGTGCAACTTGAGAAGCTAGATTAAACCTGACACCTTGCCCTACATTAAACAGAGATTCAAAAGAATTGACAAGAGGCCCACTTGGATGCTAAGATTCGCAAGGGATGGGAAAGACACTTTGCTGAGGGGGATGTTGTGCTATGCTTTGATAACAAATTGGACCACCAAATGGATAAGAAGTTTCTGCCACTGTGGACCTGGTCCATACAAAGTCATCAACAAGGAACGTAGCAATGGGTCTGTACAAGTTCAGGAGCTGCATGAGCCATATGGCAGGAAGGTGATCAACAAGTGTTATCTCAAGCCCTTCTTTGTGCGTGATGGACCCAGGCATGGAAATGCTGTGCATTCCCTGCCTGGGGGGGGGAACTATTATGGATAAATTTGTCTAAGGAAAAAGGCATTAATATGTGTGTGTGTTTGTATGTGTGGCAATAGTATAATAAAATATGGTGTGCATAGGGCCCAGGGTTGAGGTGGCAGGGCATGACCATGTGCCACCCTTCCACGTAAGAGGACCCATAATGTGTGATCCATGGTAGTAATATTATAAAATGTAAGGTGGCATGGCTCCTCCATGTGCCACCCCTCCACCTAGGCTGCATTTAGTGAGATATGGCTCAAAGTCCATGGGAGAAGTAATATAAAATATGTGGAGATGGATATTATATTAGGTTATTCCCTCCATATAGGATAGGCCCATGTGGGGGAGGTATAGATAGTCCAAGGATGCAAGTTAAATAATGGGGAAAGTAGGATGAAGTGGCAAGATTCCTTGTGCCAACCCTCCACTTGTCCTCCTAGATGTTTGAACGTATTATAAAATTGGGAAGAGACCAAGGGAGTATCATAGACTTGGGATATGGAAGTTGATATATGTGGGAAAATGTGGCTAAGCGTTATCGCACACAATTGAGACTGCATAACTGCCTAGCCCACATGGGAGACTCTTCCACACACACCATGCATGTGGGAGGATGCATTTATTGGGAGAGACACTCTCTCTTGGCTATAAAAGGAGGGGGCTATTCCTTGATGAGACACACTCATTCTTGTAAAGCCACCTAGCTAGTACTTTGATTCCCCCCTTCCCTTCCTTTTAAATAAAGCATGGCCCTCTTCCCTTGATGTCTCCATCTTTACATTCCTCCTCCCATCATGTACACACTTCTCTTCCCCCTCTCCCTTTCCCCTTGTGTCATAGTCTCCCTCTTCATTCCCTCCCCTTCTAATTCCTTTTCCCCTCCCATGATAATGTTTCGCCCTCATATTCTCCTTTCCTCTATGGCCCTCAAGCATCGCCATGCTTAGCCTCTCGCCTCTGGTCCTGATTTCTTTTCCGACTAATAGTACCATTAGTAGATGTGGAGAAAACAAGAAGGTTGAAAAGAAAGACGATCAATCATAGGATTAAACTAAATAAAGGGGGTCGGGGAAGCATTCCAAGAGACTTGCAAAATTAGGGAGGGGGGCAGTAAAGAGGGAGGCAGCATGCCATTAGGGAGAGGGGGAGGGACACTTATAATATTATGGTTCCCAATTTATAAGGTGAAGGATAAGATTGGTTGCCCAAAATATTAAAAAAACTCTATCAAGGGGTGGGGGGCTTGAGAGTTTAATAGGTACCTTCTTTTATCAAGATCTTTGTAGCAGGGAAGAACAGCATACAAGAGGGAAAAGGAGCAACATTCAATCCCACCTATGTAGATTTTAGAAGAAATGAAGGCCATAGTTAGGCCACACATTTTGAAGGAAGGAGAGAAACAGTAACATAGCAAATATAGCCCTCAACTTGGTGCAAGATGGAGTAGCAGTGAGGTTTCCACATCCAAAAGGGATAGAAAAGATCATTTTTTGTACTTTGTTCTATCCTTTTTGGGAGCATGACACACACACATATATATATAGAGAGAGAGAGAGATACATACATACATATATATACATACACATACATACATACATACATGCATGCACGCACACACACACGCCCACATGTATACATAAATATAAATATTTATATATACATGTGGGTGTAAATATTTATATCTATGCATATATGTGGGTGGGTGGGTGTGTGTGTGTGTGTGTGTGTGTGTGTGTACACATATAGACACACACACACACACAACACACAACTTCCTCTAGATTTGCTGAAACTAACGACCATCCAATTTGTACCCTTTTTCTTTACACCTTCAAATCCAAACCTCCTATAGATTGCTACTTTGAAATGTTGAAACTAACAACCATCCAATTTGTACCCTTTCTCTCCACCTTCCAAATCCACAACTGCTTGAGTGATGGTAGCATCCTCAATACCCATCTTTTGATGCAACTCAATCTCACTATCCTTGATAGCAAAATGCTCTATAATGTATACAATGGAAATCTCACAGACATTTTTGTTGTATCTAATGGCAAGTGTCTAAGATTCATTGAACTAAAGGAATATTATTGTGTCATATCTAATGGCAAGTGTCTGAGCTTCATTGGGCTGAAGGAATACTATTGTGAGCTGCATTGCAAGAAAGGTGTTTGCCAAAGATGAGAAGAGGAGAAAGGAATTGAAAGCAAAAGAAATGGAGAAGGTTCCATTAAAAAAAATTTATGGAAGCATGTTCATGGTTGCAATCTATACATAGAGGATAGAAAATGCTTCACGAAACATAGTGGGAGCAATTGGTATGTGAAGGAAGAGTAATGTTGAAGGGTGTACCACAGAAGTGATGGAAGTCTAAGGCACAATGGAAACCAGCATGAAAGGAATGAAGAGTAGGAGAATTAGTGGAGATGTAATGGAAACTAGTACAATGGAATACAAGGGAAACTAGCATGAAGGGAATGAAGAGTAGGAGCAATAGTGGAAATGCAATGGAAACCAGCATGAAGGGAATGAACGGTAGGAGCAATAGTGGAAATGCAATGGAAACTAGCACAATGGAAATGCAAGGGAAACCAACATGAAAGGAATGAAGCATAAGAGCAATAGTAGAGGGTACATTAAAAAACATCATGTCATATGTCTTTGGCCATGCAAGTCTCACGTAAGAAAACCAAAACCAACCTAGTTTGTGTCTAAACCCTCTCCAAACCCATTTTGGTTCTAGCTGCTGATGTCAAAGAATTTACCATTTTCAAGACATGCACAACAGACAAGATTGCATGGAATGTTTTTGAGTTCCCTTCAATCATTGAATGAGTTAGAGATATGGTAGCTTTACAAGATGGGAGATTTGGTGGCTGCTTTGAAGAGTGGATGAGCATTTTTCGAGCGAAATCTTCCCGAGCGTCCGATCTGCAAAGTATTATAGCAATGCATATTTTATACACAAATCTTTACATGAATCTTTGCAAATGGTGAGTAACATAATTGGATGGAGTAGACCTCTCTATGAAAATTCCCTTATGATCCTTCTTACAACTTTTACTTAATAGGGGGTGACATTGAAAACCCACTCTCAACCTAGCCTCATGAAAGGGTTTCTCCAAGGAAACCTCATTGAATCAAGCCGTCAAGGTAGTTTCACTAGCAAAACCCCTTTGAAGTAGGTCTTTTAAGGTAGTTTCGCCAGTGAAACTGCCATGGATAACACTTTTAAAAGTGGCATAATTTTCACATCCAGTGTCCAAATATAGTCATTCAGCCACTCAAATTGATTGAAAAACCCCATTTGACCACATTTATTGGGTTATATTTTGGGAAGTCTTTCATATATATTATGAAATATTACATGTATTTTATGAGAGTGATATATAAGCCCAAGGTAATACTTATTTATAGTAATTTAAATTTCTTTAGAAACATATCCATAAATATCTTGTCATTTATGCTATTAAAAAACTAGAAAGCTCTTGTCATATTGATATAAATGTGTTTAATAAGTACTTATACATGTATAATATTATTACATTGAGAGTGATTATGAGGGATGTTTCTTAAAGGAATTATTTTTCAACACTTTTTAAAGGTAATAACAGGGGTACAAAGGATGTCTGTGAATAAGAAAGTTTATGTGAATGTGTGACAATACTATATATTTTTATGATAAAGGTATCGAGTTCTAGTGAAAATAAAAGTGTACAAACCATGTTTCCTAAAGAAATACAATTTCTTAAATTTCTTGAAAAACACACTCGGATAAACCTGCTCATAGATTTTTGCTCATAAAATTAATGCATCCCTTTGGAGATATGGCGGCTATGATGCAATCAAATCCCTTCACTCCTCACTACCTATTCACTCTTTCTTGTACTTATCACTCCCTCGTCACTCTTTCTCACAATAGTCCCCTTTCTTTTCACTCTTTTTCACAATAGCCCACTCCCTTTCCCTCTTCTTTTCCTCTCTTCCTCACAACAACCCCCTCTTTTCTCTTTTCCTCACAACAGCCCCTAGTGAGTGGCTATAGCAACCACTTTGGGGATGATGGGTGAATGTCTCTGATATGCCCATTGGCAAGTAGGTAATTCTTTTTTTGGCCTTTTCTGTATGAATTCACATATAGCATTTCTATTTTCCTTTACCTCCTAGTATTTATAACTTTATTACTATTTAATTTGTTTGTGAGGGGGCCGTGTATCTCCTAGCTGGATCAACATGTCGATGTCCAAGGTTTGGAGGTGGCACATCATATCTTCTTGCTTAATGGACTTCTTTATGGTCAAGGAGTTGATGTCGTGGTACATTGCATTGAGAGAGATTGATCCAAAATCCCTCCATAGATTCTTTTTTTGGAAGTGAATGCATGATTTTAATGTGTTTGTGTTCTCCTTGCACTTCTTGGATAGACTTTTAGGTTGGGGGTTTTGTTCTTGATTTATAGTTTGGAGATACACTATTGTTGTAGAAGTGTCTATATTCTCTTTAGCTTTGCCAATTGCGATGGAAGATCCTCTTGAAATGTCTTTAAGGTCATATATTTTCTTTTTTATGGAGCTTGTAGACATTTCAAAGTAGGAATATTTGTTTTTTAATGTGTTGATTGTTTCCAAAATTGTTATTTTATTGTTATCTTGTATAATATTATACAAATAATCTTCCATGTCTTTTGTCCAATGCTTTCTTTTATTCAAGGTCTTTGAATAAATGCATGGATAAATGTGCATGCTTGGATACTCGATAATTAACTGAACACTTACATTCTTGGGAAGAGTTTTAGAGCTTTCAAATTTCTTATAACCCAAATTCCAATTTGGGTGATAAATTTCTATTTGAAAATTGTAAATGACTACCAATGTTTCATATATGAGTGGATCAAGAGGACACATTTAAAATTCAAGGTTTTTTAATTGATTTAAGTACTCTTATTTGTTCTTTATGTCTGCATATGCAATTGAGTACATGTTTGATTCTTAAAAAAGTTGAAACAAAATGCATTTTCATTTGAATGTTCTCTCTTAAATATCATTGAAAGGTGCATCATCACTGCATTGGCATCACTTTTCACGCTATGTGGTAGTTCAAACAAATTTTTGTTGTTAGGGTAATCTTGCATGAATGCATGGTCAATGTCATATGGTTGATCATCCAAAAAAATCTCTGCTATGATTATGAAATGTAAGCAATGAACATGAGATGTCACTGTAGCAATTAGCTTTAGCACAATAAAGAATTCCTTGTCCTTTTGAATTTTCTATAAAGAAGATGCAAATAAGAACTTTGGTTTATGAATCTTCAATTGAAGGAGAAAATGTGTAACAAAATTGTCCATGAAATGTGTTTCAATCATAATGATATAAAATAAATTAAAGATTGAAATTCCAAAAAAGTAGCAGCTTAAGGAAGTTTAATTTTTACAATTATGGAAGTATTAAATGTTGAACAAAATTAACAGCCATTGTTCAGCATGTAGGAAGAATTATAAATGAATTATTATTCTAACTGAAAGACCATGAATTGGAAGATTAACTTGAAGAAATGTTTCAGCATCATCTTGTAATAATTTTGGATAGCATGAACAACTTTTATTGTGTGAGCACAAATCTGTTATTAAAAATGTCAAAACTTCAATTTACAAGGCTCTTACAACTATTTTATAAATCAATAGGGTGTTGTTTGTTCCCAATATTTATGAATAAAACATATTCATGTTTCATCTCAACATCCAATAGTATTGGACAGAATGAGTAGCCAACTCTTCAATAGCTATCAGAATTGAAAAACTATTATAGCAGGTCAAAGATTAAAAAGACAACAATAATGCATTCAAACCTGTAAGAGAAATTACCAATATGAGATTGTAGAAACTTCAATTTTGATTACTATAGCAGAGGCAACAACACTGTACATTAATTACTTAAACATCCTCAAACCTTGAAGGAATGGTATTACATCATTATGAAGATGACAATAGCTTGAAACAAGAACTTCAAATCTTCTCGACCTTGGAAGGTATGAAGCCTGTAACAATTCCATACACGTTTGTCAAAAAGTGCCCTTCAATCTTCTTGGTGTACAATTGTGTCATCAGGAATTGAAATTTGAGGGTTCTCTTTAAGTATTTGGATAAAAGTGATGGCAGCAACAGCTAAAGGACCTTGTCTAGGATGTCTTTGATAGTAACCTCTATGTCAGCACCTTCAGAAGTGGTAATGACGGCCTTCAACTTTAGTATCTTCGGCAAGGTTGTGTTTCTATCGCAAATCATAGAAAACACGTCGTCTAATTTTCTAGATATCTTATTTTCCATACAAGAGAAGCACACTAATTCATATAATGTCTAATTAATTTCAAAAACTAAAAGAGTGCCTATCACCGACAAACCAGATTGTGAGAGTTAGTTGGAAGGCCATTGTCTCGATTTTCTATTAGCTGACATACATTCTATAATTCAAAGATACCAACGTGGTTCCCATATCCAATTTCTTGGATATGAGTAATAAAAACCTTCTAAAGGTATCTTGAGATGCATGGATCCTTCAATGGGGCAATGATCACATCTAAAATATTGAGTGCAATAGGTTGAGTGTTTTTCTTACAGCCCAAATTACACAAGATAGACTATGACTCCCCAAATGTCTTGAACCTGTCCACTACTTTCAAGACGTCTAACCTTTGGTTGCTTCAAAAGGTGAGTTGTTTATATATTCAATTGTTATGATTAGGACTTATTTTAAACTAATACATACGTTTTGAAGTCTCAAAGTGACAAAAGGAGAAGAGTGAGATGATCGTGATAACTATGAATAGAAAAAACAAGAGCAATATAGGATTATAAATGGTACCAACTATAATGCCTTACCACAAACCCAATGCTTACCCCTTTTGAATAAATAAAATTCCATTAGAAAATGATAGTTTTATCTTATGAAATGATGCACGTACCTATTGTCATTGGCATTCATATTTTAGGGAATTTTGCCTAGTTTTGATCAAAATTATTTAATGACAGAGAAATTAATGCTTAGCTAGTTCTTACCAAATCAAAATATATTATAGTTATACCAATTTATGACTTTACCTATCTCCATTGTTGTATATATCATGCAACATGCCAAATGTGGTATTACAGTATTTTAGGTTTTCAAATCAAGTCTTGATTGTAGGAATGTAACTCAAGTAGTGAGTAGATGACATCAAATAGCACCCTGTTTTTATCTTCCAACTTTTTCATGGTCATTGAATGCAAGTTATCATATATTATTAGCTATGTTTTAAACACATTTTTAAAGATAGCTTAAGTTAGTAGAGGTTTCTATCTCTTTTGTTAAGTTGTGAGCAAGCTTGGTGAGGATGCCCTTGATGTAATCGTGTCAAGCATACACAAGCATAAATGATAGGGAATTAGACCAAGATGAAAATTTTTCAATGATTAAATCTTAGATCTTTCTTGTGGCATATACTCTTTAAGTATTGTTAGACTCATGTTGTGATAATTCATGGAAATTATAAAAAGGAGGAAATATGACAACGTTTTGTAGGCATTCTTGCAATTTCAATTGTGAGTTAATGAAGATAATTTCTAAGACCTTATTTGTGATATCCAAAGATTAGTCTTCTTTGATTAAAATAATAATAAGACCATGTATCTTTGATTGTCGCTGGATAATCAAATTATTTCTAATGATGAGGGTGATTTCTTTTGCAAGGTCTCTATTTATCTATTTTGCATGGTATCTTTATATTCATGATTGTCAAAGAGATCTACTTGCTTAAATTGCAAGATTAATATAAGTGCTTGCATGATAAACCTTATTTTTCCATCTACAAGCAAGGGTGCAAAGTTACTTAGAGGAGAATGAATATCCTAAGTATTGGAAGGTGGTGGTTGTCATTTTACCTTAATTTGAAACAAGAATAAGTTTTGATAGTGGCATTAGATAGATCTATTTATATCCTTGTGTAGGTAAAACTATTAAAAACACTATCCAATACTTTTTAGCTAATAATTTAGCAAGTTTTATGAGTATACAAAATAGTACTATTTACTATTAATTAATAATTGTTTAAGAACACTGATTGTAATAACATTCAAGGCTTTTAGATACACTTTTCAGTACTATTGAACAATACAGTTCATCTTTACTAAGTACTAAATAAGTACTCAGTGTTACTTCTAAATAGTACCAAATAGTCATCTAAATTATCATCTTTAGTACTAAATCATCTTTAGTAGTATTAAGCACCTGCTTAGAGCCACGTCTAATAGTTCTCTTTAATAGTCATGAAAACATGTCCTCTTCAATGGAAAAATAATTTCTTGATGCTTGATTGTATAGGCAAGATCCTTCATGAATTTACTATAACTTAATCCCTTAGTAAACATGGATTCCACACCTTTCCAAATCTTAATCCCAATTTCATAAAAAACTATAGAAAAGGAATACTTCCTATTATGTTTACCATATATATATATATATATATATATATATATATATATATATATATATATATATATGTATATATAGATATGGTATCAAGGCATGGTAATATGTGTGATTGCTTATGCAAGGTTTGTAGGCCACTAGGGGAAGAAATGTGTGTTGCCAACACTAGCACCGACTCTTTTGTGCCTAACATATGGAATTCATTAGTATGTTTGCACATGTGAGCTGAATGTTATGATATTACATAATGTGATGGTCTTAAATGTTGACTTCGTAGAGAAATATACATTCAAATTGCAAAATGAAGTCCAGTAGATGCATTGGCATAATGACCAACGTGCCATTAAGGTTTAGACTTGCTATAGTTGGAAGATGGAAGAGATGAAAAGTGTTCCTTCTTTTACATTTCAGATGACAAACAACATGGCACACTATTTGTGCAACATTTCTTTATGCTCCACTACCAATAACAAGTGTCTAAAGGCTTAAAGCTAAAAAGAGATTGGGCTTGGTCAAATGGGGAGCATCTCAATTCAAGGAAGCACACCCATTTTACTTCCTTGCAAGATAATACATTCGCTACTACATCATCTTATTTTTTATACATCATGGTGAAGATGCTACACATTTTTTAGTGCTATATTTTTAATTTAAAAATCCTCTTTTGGCTATGTTAGGCACTACTCTTTGATTGGCATTTGGATGATGTGGAGCATTTTTTGTGGTGATCATTGTAGGGAAGAACATGATGATGCTGGTGCAGTCTAATACCTCGACAAGTAACAATAGCATCCAAAACATCCACACCTCATAATTGAAACCTAATCCCTCCAGAACTTTCTCCCCTTGGTGCTTGGCATACTCCCCATGTTAGATATCTTGCCATTGATGTAGGCACAATAACACCATTGAAGATCCTCTTGAAAATCTCACTGGTACTTTAATGCAAATCTCACTGGGACTATTGATGATGAAAATCCTCTATGACTTTCATCCACCTTCTTGATCAATACTCCAATTCCATTGCTCTTGGATTGCCTATTGTGGCTCAATCCATATATTTGGACTTCAACATGTAGTGTGCACCCTTTCTCCTAGTCCTTCGATTTTCTCCTAGCTTCATTTAAGACCCCTTTGATTTGGGGATTCAAAAAAATATGAATCAAAACAATTAGCACAAAGTTGAAGACAAAAATGTCAAACTTGAGGGTAGCACATTTGATATTGCCACCGATAGTAAAGAGTGCACAAGAAGTGGGGCATGGTGGATATGGAAGTTTTGGCAAGGGCTAGTGAGGAATGTCATAGAGTATGCATGCTTAGGTGTGCCAGATGATTGTGCCAATTGTAGGGGATGTGAAAATTTACTTGGGAAACGTCCACAAAAAATCCTTGGAGTTGTAGACAGTGTATGGAGATGTCTCTCCATCTTTTTGAAGCGCACTAGAAAAATGTGATGTCTCTGGAGGAAAGAAAGGGGGGGTGGAGAGAGAGAGAGAGAGAGAGAGAGAGAGAGAGAGAGAGAGAGAGGGAGGGAGGGGGAGAGAGAGAGAGAGAGAGAGAGAGAGAGAGAGAGAGAGAGAGAGAGGAACAGTGAGCTAAAGACCACCCCCCCCCTGTAAGAAAATAGTACGCAGCGGAAGATAACAACAAAACGCAAGTACACGATGGAAAGCTGGAGAGAATACAAAAATTCTGATATACCAAACTGCTGATACAACTGATGGTTGGCTGTCCACCCGTGCGCTCTACAGACAGAGCTTCGATGGTGATCTAGACAGATGCTGGACGGAGGACTATGAGCGTGAAGAACTGGTGATCTGATGATAGGGGGTGGCCACTTATATAGTGTAAGTGGTTGACGGTCGGCCCTGTAATAGGCAGTCGGCCTAATAGACAGTCGGCCTGGAAGACCAACCGACCCTTCAGAAAACATGCCGTCGGGCAGATGAAGGATCGCGCATAGGTCATACCGTCGGGCCTGGGGCTACCGGCAGCCCCCGGACCCTGCCGCTGGGGGCTTTGCCCCCAGACCCCCACCGGGGGCCTGCGCCCCCCGGACCCCCTGCTATCGGGGGGGCTATCGCCCCCCCGAACCCCCCCTTTGTGCAGACGGGTATCTACTCTTGGCTCCTAAGCCGTCTCATAACCATCTGGTCTACTCTAAGACCCCTTCCAGTGTCTAAACTGGGGATCCCTCCCAATATCCGATACCCATCATGGCTTCTCCTCATATGGGGGCCTTACAACATTGGGTACACAGAATATTGGTGGGTTACATGAGAGGTGGACATTTGAGCTAACTCTAACACCCCCGGCAAGCCCTTTTATAGATTTTTGGTCATGCTTCTTTCCTTGATTCTGTCAACCGTTTGCTCCCATGCTTCCCCATGCTGCCATCCTTGTCATGACATTCTCACCAACTCTTGACACAATCGCAAGTCTCTATTGTCGAGCCTTACGGCTAGCATCCATCGGCTGTCACATCGAGCCACCCTCTTGGCCTCGTGACTTCCTCTTTCAGCTACCCTTTTTCTTCAGTCCTCCCTTCAATCTTCATCCTTCATCATTTTCTATTTTCCTTTTGCCTTTCACCCTCTGGGGCGCCCTCTAGTATGTCATCATCCTTTGGGTTCAGGAGCTTGTCATTTGTTCCTCAGCTTGCCCTTTGTTCTGGGTTCTTCGAATTTCCTTCATCTTCAGCCTCCTTCATCTTTAGTGTTAACACTGATCTTCTTCGTTGTTGCTAACACATGGCATAAGATTGGTTGGTGCAATGGTCCTTGGTATATATCATAAATTTTATTGTGAGCATGGCTCCTAGCATGCCTCTCCTTTGGCACTTTAAAGACAATGATCGGGTGGTCGGTGACGTTGCTCATGGGAAAGGGATTACAAGAAAGATGACGGAATCTTGAGGAAGAAAGTAAGTCTGTCTTATATTCTCAATAGCATGGGCATGCAAAAGTGGATTTAGAGATATGAAGAGGCAAAGCAAAGAGAGCAGTTACAAGGAATAGATATTAGACAAACAATACCCAGTGGACCTTACTCTTCTCCTCTAAGACATGTCATGTCATTGGCTACAAGAAGCTCTTTGTCAAGCCAAGAACAATGGTGGGGGGGATAATTAAGCGAGAGTGGGAGTTTGCAAAGGGGATGTGATCTATATGTAAGCTTTTGAGTTATTAATTTGGGTCATACTCATAATAATTTTCTTACGGTCCATGGCCAAGATCACTAAATGTGCATGCTCGTAGTTTCAATGCTTTTTTATTGTAGTACAAGAAGTTTAGTACGTTGTGGTTCTACATGTAGCACTTTCATGTGGAACACATTGATTCAAAGAGGACCACATTTAACTATGGGATCATGGCTAACTTCATACAAGAAAATCGAGCAAGTACCTTAGATGTCAATCTTCTTACTTATAGTTAAATTATTTGTGGGACCATACAAGATATCTTAGCATTTGAATTTAGAGAATTTAGTATTATTATTTTTAATGTAAAATGGTTTAATATCTATGACAGTCCCAATGTGACAATGACGAAATATGAAAGTAGGTATTTTGCCATAGACTCTTCCAAACTCTAGATGGATGGAAATAATATACTTTCGTTCTTCTTGAAAAATGTGAGCAGCTATGTAAAAATGTATTAAGCTAAGCATGACCTTGCTTGAAGCATTTCTCGTATGATGCTATTTTCATGTTAAACATAGGTGACCTTTCATCTTCTTTCTTTTTGGTTAAAATGCGGGTGTAATCTTTCATCTTGATTGGTCTGATCCAAGATGTGGTATTAACTTACAAAAGATAGAGATGTGGGTACATGTTTCCTGGTGACCCACCTACTACTGGTGACCCACCTACTACTGGTCTTAAAAGACAATTCATCGTCTTTTAAGGGATCTATGGAGACTACATCTTCTACTACTTTTATGGTATGATTGTCACTACTAGAGGATCAAGTTTTAGCTACTATAGATCCCGATATTGCATCATTGTCACTACTAGAGGATCAAGTTTAGCTACTATAGATCCCAACAAAAATAGGAGACTTAGGAATAGAATGACAACCTTGACGTAATTGGAATGGACTTGGTTGAGGATAAAAATGTTAATGTAAATTCCTCTTCTTGATAGTTTATCATGAACAAAAAGCTTTTGTTCCTTTTCCAATTAACTTGTATTTGCATGACATTACTTTTTTTTATTTCATCATGATTATGTGAAGGTATTTTAACTTGGTATCAAAGTTCTCAACATTTTTATCCTATCTTCCATTAAAAATAACAAATTAATATTTTTATGTGGGAGGTGTACAAAACCATTTCTATAAATTTTTTAATAGTCTCAATGTTGGTATGGACGCCAGTATTACTATTGGAATAGGCATCAATGCCTACGGCTTATACTGGTGCAAGTATTGACAAAATTATCAGTGACTATTTTAATGAATACGCTCACTAAATACCGTTGATAATATCGATGACATACCGTCGGTGACTTGCAATTGGGAAAAAAATTAAATACCTAAAAGCATTGCAAATAATAGACAAATATTGCCTTTTGTATAGTGAGGAAGGGCTCAGGCATCTAGAAGATTCCGAGGGTTCACAGTTTAGTTTAGCATTGCCACACGTAGGTGGTGCGTGGTTGGCTCAGGTAGTCTGTATGCTGGGGAACAATTCCCCGAAAACCTCATGTTCATGATTGGATGGAGCATGCAACGATCATAATTGAAGAGTACCTAAAGTCCAAGAGTTGCAAGATATTAAACCAGTGTTCAAGGACACCTTCAACCTATTCCCAAGATCTATCCTACGCCTTCGTACGTAAAGGCCCACATTGTATCAATGAGATGGGTGTTGGACATGTGAACCCCCAAATGAGGACATCCATAGTAGACACCAACAGCAGACATGAATCATGTGGGAAGATTTGAGTGGCCTAGGATAGTTATGTGGGCAATATCCAAGCTAAGGGCTGCACAAAGAAGCACATCTGGCTGACCATGAGCAGCCTCATAGGCCCAGCTATGAAGGTTGGGGTGCCCAGCAAAGAGCTAGAATGGCTAGAACTTAAAGCCTTTTGTAGGCCATAAAGAGGACCTAGATGGGTAGGACAAGACCCAACCAAGGGTAACTTATCCATCCATAAATGCTGACGTGCCCTAACAAAGGGCTGGAATGGCCAAAACTTTGCACCTTTTATATCCCATGGAAAGGGCTTAAATAGGAAGGACAAGACTGAAATAGGTTAGGTAGCATGCAAGCGAATGTAGGGTTTATTGGCCATGAAAAGAGGTCGGCAAAGCAGAATCCAAGTCAATAGACCAAGGTTTGTAGGCCCACACCAAGATCACCCTACCAGACCTCCTAGTTGGCCTTGATGACAACTAGTCGGCCAACAAGAGGGAGAAAGACAGAGCAACCCTCCTCCACTATATAAAGAGGCCTCGTGCATCACTATTTGGCATCCAGTAGTAATACATAATAGGGAAAGAGCATGCCCACTTTTGGTACGAGCCCCAAAGAGCCTGAGGTAGTAAGAGTCAAGCACTCTGACAACTTACGTTGTACTTGTCCACATTTATCGAGAATTTACATACATCAATCTTGCATTTACATACATCAATCTTTAGCTTTATACATGTGTGTGTGTGTGCGCGTGTGTGTGTGTGTGTGTGTGTTGGGGGGGGAGGGGGGAGAGGCGCAGGCGAGGGGAGGGGGGGCCGCAGGGTGTTATGGCATTGTTTGATAGAGGCTCTACAAATGGGATCTTTATTGGATGTCATGCCCCACTTGTTGTCATCCGCATGAGACTATCTTCTTGCTCATGATTCTCTTGGGCTCTTTTTGGGGGGTGGGGTCACGCAAGGTGTTATAGCACTGTTTGATGGAGGCTTTTGGACCTGTCTTCTTACTCATGATTCTCTTGGGCTCCTTTTGGGGGGGTGGGGGACGCAAGGCGTGTTTGATGGAGGCTTTACAAGTGGGATCTTTATTAGCTGTCATGCCCCACTTGTCATCATCTGCATGAGAGAATGTGACATCTATTTTGAACCTGACCTCTTCCTCATGATTCTCTTGGGCTCTTTTTTTTTTTTGGGAGGTGGGGGGTATATAGTACTATTTGATAGGGGATTTACCAATGGGATCTTTATTGGCATATTGCTTCTTCGACATGCCCCACTTGTCATCTGTAGGAGACTATGTTACATCCATTTTGGACCTATCCTCTTGCTAGTGATTTTCTTGGGCTCTTTGGTTGCTTTACCGTGGTCGTACCATTCGATTGTATGACCACTGTCTAGTGGATTTCCTTACTCTGGATCATCTTTATATCGGTCTCTCTAGAATGCTCATTCCATTGGAGACCTTCCTCTAGCCCAACAAGAAGTGTTTCATTACTACTTTTTGGTGGGGGGGGGGGGGGGGGATTTACCAATGGGATCTTTATTGGCATATAGCACTATTTGATAGGGGATTTACCAATGGGATCTTTATTGGCATATTGCTTCTTCGACATGCCCCACTTGTCATCTGTAGGAGACTATGTTACATCCATTTTGGACCTATCCTCTTGCTAGTGATTTTCTTCGGCTCTTTGGTTGCTTTACCGTGGTCATACCATTCAATTGTATGAGCACTATCTAGTGGATTTCCTTACTCTGGATCATCTTTATATCGGTCTCTCCAGAATGCTCATTCCATTGGAGACCTTCCTCTAGCCCAATAAGAAGTGTTTCATTACTACTTTTGGTTTTGAGTGGTAGCTGATCCACTTGGGACAGCTATGAATTTACGTATATTGTTCTAAATTAAATCTCTCCTTTACAAAAAGCAATGTGTCTCCCCTCTTAGATCTATTCTTCACTAGGCTATTGGGATTCAATCAATGTGTTGACACCAGTGATTGGTTTTCTCTGGTACCTTCAACAAGGCGTATCACGAGATACTATGCTGAGGGTTCCTAGAGGACAGAATGGCAAGCCATTCTAGATTTAGAACTTCCGCCTTTATTAGCATTGCCCCTAAAAAGGGACAGGCTATAGCAACGATTTAATTTGCACTTTGAAATCGGGTTGACAAGGAGCAGCCATGTGGAGGTTTGACTCTTTTCGAATTACGTGAACTTTGTACCGGTGTTGTTAAAGCAAAACTCAGCCAAGTGCAACCACTTGTATTTATAACACATCTTTTCAACTGGACTCCAAATCGAACCAGTTAGGTCCATATTGATGTTCGAAGCCATGAGGGCTTTTGCAGATTACCACAGAGCTTTAGCAGACCCTGAAGACCTACGCCTAGAATTTGAATCCGTTTGGCTGCTGGAATAGCCCTGTTCGAGTGCGATTTGAAGCAGTCATCTCCCTCGGACCCGCAGCACCCCCTCATCCCTCTACGATGGTTGAAGAAAGCCGTGCACGTGAGGAGGCTACGAGCAGTGCACCTCTGTTGGGTAATTGAGAACGAAGCGAGCACTCTATCGATATTCAATCCCTCTCTCGATTTGCAATGTAAAGATACGACCGTAAACCACGACGGCAACTCAATAGGCACACAAATCTCTGATATGTAACTAAGAAAAGGTGCCTACCGAGTTTGTTGCCCTATTACAAAGACACGACTCGATCCTCAAAGACCAACGACACTCGATACTACCAGCCAGCCTCGAGATGGCGACAGCTTGAACAATAGCCTAGAGATGGCGTCAACCCCCATTCAACCTTAGTGCATAACGTGACCCCTTCGAAGATTACCCTTACATTCCCCCCGTAAGCTCGGGAGGGGAACACCAGCAGGACAACCAAAAACAATACTCACATAGATGCCCACAAAGGACTGAGACTGTCAGCTATAATGAAGACAAGCAAATGCCAAACTTCTCCCGAAGAGCCAAACAAGTGCCAAGAAACACTTTTACAAGTGGCAAGAAAAAGTCTGTTGACTACCCACACAGAGCGAAGTCACAACAAACAAATCGAGCACCAACAAAGAGCCAGATCAATTCCAAGCAAGCCCTATGTTCTTAGTCTCCTTGTACTTCTGTGTGGTGTGAGCCTTCTTTAACAGTACTTCTCAACATGTCCATCCTTCCCACAATTTGCATACAGGTACTTCTTGTTATCTCTACTCTTAACCTTTCCTTTATCTTTGGTTGCATAAGAAGTTCTCCACTGCTCTTCGCTTAACAGGATCAAGCCAACATCCCGGAAGTCCAAATCACCAACGCCAACTCTTACTATATTTACCAACCTGGCATACCTTGGAGGCAAACTAGAAAGCAGAGTAGCTTTAGCAATGTTGTCATCAACTCTGGACCCCAAAGCATGCAGCTGCTTCATGATTGCTTGCATGTGATTGAGATGAGAGACCCAAGCTGTCTACTTCTCCCACATGCAAACCAAAAAGCTCTTGCTTCAACACCATCGTTGAATTTTTGAACTTTTGCATTTCCCTGAACAACAATTCGATCATGTTCCGATTCTGTGCAGCTGGCACCCAAGCTTGTCCAAGCATTCCCAAAGCTTTCTCATTCTTCAGCTTTCACGCTTGAATTCTTCTAAGCCCTGGTTGTTTGTTACGAGGCTTTTTCTCTGAGCTAGATACGACTCCCCACAATCCTTTCTCCTATCAAGTTGATAACTACCATGAGGGAAAGTTATTTCCCGTTGAACTTAGTGGCAAAGGACTCAACTACAACCCCCTTGTCAACCTTCGACCAAGTTTCATTGCTCTCAACAGGACAACTCACTGAACTCGACCATCACAGACTCTCTACCTCTTGCTCTAATACCGCTGTTGGGTATATTGAGAAACGAAGCAGGCACTATCAATATTTACTCCCTCTTTCGATTTGAAATGAAAAGATATGACAGTAAACAACAATGGCGACTTGATAGCACAAAAAACTCTGATATACAACCAAGTAAGGAGGCTCACCCCTACCGGGTTTGTTGCCTTATTACCAAGACACGACTCAGACTCATGACACTAGATACTACCAGCCAGCCCAGAGAAGGCAACAGCTCTGGTGACAGCCGGGACACAACCCTCATCAGTTTAGAAGCGATGCTCCATTGCGAAAAGTAATCCAAGATACTGGTTGAAACTCATCATTGAGCCCTGCTTCATTCACGAAATCTACTTCATCCTATGGGATCACCACGTAATTCACAAAACCTCCTTCATTCTATCGGAGATGCCAAAATTATATGCATGATTATGTAGTATGGGGGAAGGAACAGTTTTGGAGATGGGGAGAGAATAGCATAAGGAAGCAAGGAGAAGAGAGGAGAGGGGGAAAGAGAGAGGAAGAGAGAGAAGGATGAGGGGATAGAGAGATAGAGAGAGGGAGGAGAGAGAGTGTGAGCATAGGCAGCAAGAAGCAGGAAGGAGGAGGGAGAGTAGATAGGATTAGATGTCACATCAAAAGGTACATAGTAGTGGGTGGATGGAGACTTATGTAGTCCCTCCACATTTTCCACCTAAAGGGCCTCTAACTTGGCCTCTTTTTCCCCTTCATTACAGCCATCCCTTCCCATAGAAAATTGCCCTCAAATTTTCATATGCGGGCTGTTAAATAGGTGCAGCAAACAGCAAATAATAATCACCCCGGTAGGCGATAGGGGTTGTCCTGGACAATGCTCTCTGGCTGTCATGAGTTCTCATTCTCAGGGAGTCCCTACCACTTGATAAGATACTCGGTGTAGACTTTATTTCGTAGTACGTGATCCCTGAAACCCATGATGCGCTCCGGAACATAGAGTATGTGGCCCTCCTCATCCATAGGTGGTAGCTCAGGAAGGACTTGGACATGCTGTCCGACATGTGGCTTCAGCAAGGACACATGAAAAACATTATGAATCCTGGAGGTCCTGGGTAGCTCCAACTCATACGCCACCTCGCCAACTTTGTAGATGATCCTATAGGACCGTAATACATGTGAGCAAGCTTCGTGTTGGTGTTACCCTTCAGTGAGGCATAACGGTTCTTACGGAGGCATAAGTGCACATAATCCCCTTCTTCAAAAGACAAATACCTCATGTGTTCATCCGCATACTTCTGCTGCTAGGCTTGGGCATCCTGCATATTCTTTTCAGCCAATTGCAAAAGGGCATCCATACTCTCCAAGTCATTGCTTGCTTGCTGATTTTTCACAACCATATCTGCAACTAAAGATGGCATACCCATTGTGCATCCATACATAGCCTCAAACGGGCTCATGCCAATAGAGATGTGCTTGGTACTGTTGTAACAAAATCCAACAAGTGCCAACCACTTGTCCCAAGACTTCTGTGTGTCATGACACAAATGCCTCAAATACTCATCCAGCCATTTGTTCACCCTTTCCGACTGTCCATCCGTCTCAGGGTGGGAAGCAGTGCTAGGTGTAAGAGAAGTACCCACTGCTGTAAATAATTCCTGCCAAAAGTGACCCATAAATTTTGCATCTCTGTCGCTGACAATCTCCCGAGGGAAACCATGATGCTTAAAAACATGCTTGATGAACTGCCAAGCAACCTGTGATGCTGAATAACGGGTCTTAGTGGGTATGAAATGGGCTTGCTTTGTCATTCTGTCAACCACCACAAAAATGCTATCCCATCCCCGCTCTGTGGAAGGCAACCCTGTGATGAAATCCATAGCAATGTGAGTCCATTTGCCTTTTGGAATAGGTAATGGCTGCAAGAGACCTGCAGGTAACCGGCTGTCCACTTTATTTTGCTGGCAGGGCAAACATTCACTGACAAATTTAACTACATCCCACCACAAGCCATCCCAAATAAAGCTCTGTTTGACCTTTTCATATGTCTTAGTAATACCCACATGTCCTGCCATAGGAGATGAGTGCATTTCCTGTAAGACCAGCAGTCGGTACTTTGAATTTGGCACCAAATAAATTCTCTCCTTGCACCACAACAGCCCATTATGCAGCCTAAATTCAGCATGCCCCTGGCTCGATGGCCTTTGTAACCCCACAAATATGGAAGCTGCCTTAGAATCCTGCATGTATTCTTCCTAAGTACCATGAATCCACTCCTAGTAGATGGTAGAAATGGCAGACAAACTGCAAGCCCACATACGGGATAAGGCATCTACAACCACGTTTTCTTTCCCTTTCCTGTAATCAATGTCGAAATCATAAGACTGAACCTTAGCCAGCCACCTTTTCTGCTTCATTGACAAGTTGGGCTGCATAAGGAAATACCTGAGTGTCCTATGATCTGTCTTAACCTTGATTTTGCTACCGTACAGGTAGTGGTGCCATTTTTCGAAAGCATGGAGGATAGCCAACATCTCCTGATCATACACAAATTTCCTACTTTCAAAAGCAATTACCCCGTGTTCCTGCCTTAGCACAGCCCCTAATCCTTTGCCACTGGCATGTGCCTCCTTAATGAAAGTACGTGAAAAATCAGGGCATACCAACACAGGAGCATGAGTGAGGGCGAACTTCAGGTCTTCAAAGCTGCGCTGTGCATCTATAGACCACATAAAAGCATCCTTCTTCAAAAGGTCTATCAGAGGGGCTGCCCTCTTGGCAAACTTGCGAATAAAGCGCCTGTAGAAGGAAGCAAGACCTAGAAATCCCCTCAATGGAGTAGGGTTGCGTGGCTACGACCAATCCTCAATGCATTTCACCTTTGCAGGATCCACTCGAATGCCATCCTTGCTCACAATGTGACCAAGATACTCAACCTCTTGTGCCATAAAAGTGCATTTGTTGGCTTTAGCATAAAGCTGATGCAACCTCAAAATTTCCAGCACTTGCTTGACATCTCTGATGTGCTCCTGCTTATCCTTGCTGTAAATGAGGATGTCATCAAAAAATACCAGCACATCTTTGAAAAGGAGAGGCTGCAAAATCTTGTTCATGAGTGCTTGGAAGGTAGCTGGTGCATTGGTCAATCCAAAAGGCATCACCTTGAACTCATACAGTCCCCTCTCTGTGCGAAAGGCTGTCTTGTGCTCATCCCCAACTTTCATTCTAATCTGATGATAGCCGGACCTCAAATCAATCTTATTAGTTCATCCAACAGGTCATCTATCCTAGGGATTGGAAACCTGTTTTTGATGGTGACCTTATTCAAGTCTCTGTAGTCAATGCACAAACAATAAGAACCATCCTTCTTTTTCACCAGGAGCACAGGGGATGCAAAAGGAGAAGTACTATGAATGATGAAACTCTTCTGAAGTAAGCCCCTCACTTGAGTTGCCACTTCTTCCCATTCTACCTTAGAGAGTCAGTATGGGGCCTTATTGATTGGCTTACTGCCAGGTTCCAAGACTATGGCATGATCTACATCTCTTCTTGGAGGCAACTGTGATGGCAAATCAGCAAACACATCTGCAAACTCTGAGAGCAATCTTTGCATATCACAATCATCAACACGGGGAGTGCCAACCTCTTTAGTTACTGACACATTTAATGCATAAATGGCGCTGCCCCTCTTGAGCTCTCTGGCCAACTGCCTTGCTGAAATGACCTGCAATTTAGGAGCTGCAATACCATGCAATGTAACTGATCCATCCCTCTGGACAAAACTGAGTGTTAAGGCATTGAAATCCATGCTGAATGCTGATTTTGCCCAGTGATTGCAACCAATCACAGCCCAGGACAACATCTATTGGGCCCATGTCAAGTGCCAAGAGATCACCTGCAAATGTATAGTCATCAGAGAACTTAATCCTTGCATCTTGGCAACAAGATCTACTGATCATATGCTGTCCATTGGCCACTTCTACTCTCAGCCCATGGTCTATCTCAGTAGCAATCAGTCCAACCCTCTGTAAGGTCTTGCAGTTAACAAAACTGTGGGTGCTACCCTTGTCCACCAACACATGCACAATCCTACCATTAATCATCCCTGTTAATCTGATAGTATCAGCACTTTTGGCACCCATCAGGGCATGCATGGAAATAGTATAAGTGTTGGCTGGGCATCCCAACAAACTCATCCTCGTTCACAGGAGCATAACCACCTGCATCTTCACGTGCATAAAAAGGTATCACATCCTGATGCTCCATAGAAAAGAGTGTTGGCCTACGGCCTCTCATGCCACCAGTGGGCAAAATCTCATACGAATGCGAAGCATGAGTGTCATGCGCAGTAGCACCACCAGGATCAAAAGGAAAGGCCACTGTGCCCTTTGTGGCTCCCGTGTTAGGAGCCTCATCTGCATCATGTGTATTTGCCATCTCATCCTAAGACATGTCCAAAGAGCCTCTGGCATCAAACAATTCCTCGTCATCTGAGAGGTCAACGATCATGCTGAGTTTGGCAGTACCACTATTGCGCATCTTGCACACATTCATGTGCTCGGGAGTCCATTTCTCGCCACATTTAAAACATAAGTTGGCCTTCTTTCTACTGTCCATTATTGCCCGTGTATGCTGTTTTGTCTCAGCCTGCTCATTTCCAGCAGTAGGCTTACCTCCAGGCTTGGCATCACGATACCTGTAAGGCCTGGCATACGGCATCTTACTACCCGAGGCAGTAGGAAAGCGAGGAAATGGTGCTGCTGCAGATTTCTTGTCAGTCCACTCAGCAAACTTAGGCTTCGATTCAGCGTCATACTGTTAAGCCAGGCAATCTCCAATTCTCCAGGACAAGATAAACAGGTACAAACACCACTGGTGCCTCTCCAAATCCTGTCAAAGAAACCCCCAATCGGAGGCAAAATCCACAACCAAAGAACTGTCAAAAGCCCCGGTTCAGAGGTTAAACAAAATAAAAAAATTATTAAAAAAAGCTTTTTTCTGGCCTGACCAGATCTGGCCGACCAGATTGACCTGGTCGGTCAAATCTGACCAGGTCGGTCAACCTGTTGGTTGACCGACTTAAAGCCCCTTCCTATTTAAAGGGGGGGGGCTAGGTATTCAATTATCTTCTCTCTTCCAGCTCCAGAGGTTCCTGCACACCCTGAGTCACTTCTGCCTCCTGGCTGCCTCCTCTGCTGCCTCAACTTCAGCCTTCCTTTCTGCTTCAGTTCTGCCCTCCTTTCTGCATCAGATCTGCTCCAATTTCTGCTCCAGATCTGCCTTCCTTTAGCTTCAGATCTGTCGCAACTCCTGCTCCAAGATCTGCCCTCAACTTCTGCTCCAGATCTAACTCCAACTTCCGCTCCAGATTATGTTCTTTCTATTCCAAATCTGCAGCAACCCCTGCATCAGTTTGCTGTCTCAGATTTGGTTCAGTTCCAACTTGTGGAGCTAGTGCAGAAGTCCACTACAGTTGTCAGGACTGACGTTTGTTTCCTCCAGAGCTCCTCTCATATCGTCACTTGTACTGAGTTCCGTTTGTGATATATATATCTTCTTCAGCCATTAATTGTCTTCAGTATTGTTTTATTTGTCTCCAAGTATTTTCTTTATATGGTATCAGAGCCAGGTGTGCCAATCGACACCTGAGCCTTGATCTGGAAAGCTTGGAAGATAAATCATCACCTGAAGATGTCTTCTCCCTCTTCCCCGAAGCGATCTCAGCCTGAATCAACCTCTATTCGACCATCACCTTCGACATATGTCGAGAGAGAGTCTGCTAGGATTGAAGGTGATGAATACCTCTCCAAACTCTTTAAAGAATTTGCTGAATTCCAGAAATGGAAGGAACTTGAAGCAGGTACCCGCACACCTCGTGCCTCTACCTCTCCACGGTTCTCTCCAATACGTCAACAAGGACCTCTATTCAACTCAGAAGAAGCTGAGCAACATCTCAAGTTCGGTGCCAACGAAGAACAAGTATCCCCTGACGAAAGAGGACAGGCCGGCATGAGAACATTGGATTACGCCATCTTACATCTCCAAATTCGCCTTCCCAAAATGCTCGTGTCGAACGGCGACAACGTACTGTCATGAACATGGCCCGTTCCATGCTTTTTGCAGCCGAGTTGCCTGAACGTCTCTGGCCCGAAGCCGTCAATACTTCTGTCTGTATCCTTAATTGCTGTCCTACTCAACCCATCCTGAACATGACGCCTTTTGAGGCCTTTTATGGCTATCGTCCTTCTATTTCTCATCTTCGTATCTTTGGCTGCCACGCGTACACTCATACTCCCAATGATACTCACGGTAAACTCGAACCTCGTGCTGAACTTTTTCTTCTAGTTGGCCACTCGGCAGAAGCCAAAGCTTATCGATTATTTGATCCTCGTACAAACAAAGTTTTGGTTCGCCGAGATGTGGTCTTCGATGAAAGAGCAGTGCTAAAAAATTCCTCTATTCTCTCTCCTGATGACGTCTCTACTCCAGTTCCCTCCGACAATTCTCCACCCGAAATTCCTTCCTCTCCTCCCGAAACATCTCTCTCCCCACCCATTGCTTCTCCTCACGACCCGCTGCCATGCTGGTATCGCCAAACTATGAAGGATTCCGGGATTATTCCTGTCGAACTTCCTCCTTCTGGTCCTCGCCGCTCTACTCGAATAACCGCAAAGCTCTTTATGGGCTTAAACAAGCACCTCGATCATGGTTCCACCGGATAGACACCTTCCTCAAAACTAATGGTTTTCATTCTACTCCCTTTGATCCAAATTTATATATCCATCATTCGTTAGAGGGGGTCTGCTTTATTTTACTCTATGTCGATGATCTTTTGCTTTTAGGCTCCACTCCCACTACACTTCAGTACATTAAAACTCAACTCAGCATCACTTTTGAAATGACTGATCTCGGTCGGCTCTCCTATTTCTTAGGCATGGAAGTTGTACAACATTCTGGTGGTATTTTTGTTTCTCAACAGAAATATGCTCTTCAACTCCTTGATCAAATCATTCCTCATGAGCCTAAGCTGGCTGCCACTCCCTTAGATCCCACCGTAAAGCTCTCAAAAGACTTGGAGTCTCCTTCCTTTAATGAACATCTCTATCGCCAGGTTGTTGGCAAACTCCTCTCGCTCCTTCACACTCATCCTGATCTTACTTACTCCGTCTCTATTCTCAGTCAGTATTTTAATGAACCCAAGCTCACTCATTGGCATGCATGTATTCGTATCTTGTGGTTCATTCGTGGTACTTACTCTTATGGTTTACATTTCAGACCAGGACTAACCCTACAGGGATACACTCATTCCGACTGGGCTGGTGACCCGGACAATCGTCGTTCTCATGGCGGCTATATTTTCTCGTGTGGCTCGGCACCTGTTTCTTGGTCTAGCCGTAAACAAGAGACTGTTGCTGGTTCTTCTACTGAGGCTGAATACCGGGCCTTGTATGATTGTACCACAGAGGCCATATATCTCCAACAGTTTTTGGCAGAGCTACACTTTCCTTGTACTGAACCCACGATCCTCTACGTCGACAACAAAAGTGCCATTGCTCTCGCAGGCAATCCCATTTTTTCCAACCGCACCAAACATATCGGTGTTCACTTTCATTTTACTCGCGAGCAAGTGGAATTAGGTACTATTCGGTTTATCTATGTTCCAGCTGCCGATAATCATGCTGATATTCTTACCAAGCCGGTTAATCGCCCTACTCTTGAGCATCTCTGCCCACGGTTGGGGATTGGTTTACCTCCTTCTTTTTAGCAGTTTTTTTCTCTTTGTGTACTTAAGGAAGTGAACAAATCCCCTGCGAGGGCACTCCTTCAAGTCTTTCTTTTTTGTACCATCATCTGGGCATTTAGTGAAGATGAAAACCTACCTTTGTAGGCATCTCCATCTAAATGAAAACCCTTTATTTATATTAAAAAATAAAAATTAAAAAAAAAAAGGGCTGATGAAGATGATAGATCACTCATGGAACACCTCTTTGCTTCTCCTGTCTACATTGGACATTGAGAGGGGGTGTTAAGCCAGGCAATCTCCAATTCTCCAGGACAAGATAAACAGGTACAAACACCACTGGTGCCTCTCCAAATCCTGTCAAAGAAACCCCCAATCGGAGGCAAAATCCACAACCAAAGAACTGTCAAAAGCCCCGGTTCAGAGGTTAAACAAAATAAAACAATTATTAAAAAAAGCTTTTTTCTGGCCTGACCAGATCTGGCCGACCAGATTGACCTGGTCGGTCAAATCTGACTAGGTCGATCAACCTGTTGGTTGACCGACTTAAAGCCCCTTCCTATTTAAAGGGGGGGGGGCTAGGTATTCAATTATCTTCTCTCTTCCAGCTCCAGAGGTTCCTGCACACCCTGAGTCACTTCTGCCTCCTGGCTGCCTCCTCTGCTGCCTCAACTTCAGCCTTCCTTTCTGCTTCAGTTCTGCCCTCCTTTCTGCATCAGATCTGCTCCAATTTCTGCTCCAGATCTGCCTTCTTTTAGCTTCAGATCTGTCCCAACTCCTGCTCCAAGATCTGCCCTCAACTTTTGCTCCAGATCTACCTCCAACTTCCGCTCCAGATTATGTTCTTTCTATTCCAAATCTGCAGCAACCCCTGCATCAGTTTGCTGTCTCAGATTTGGTTCAGTTTCAACTTGTGGAGCTAGTGCAGAAGTCCACTACAGTTGTCAGGACTGACGTTTGTTTCCTCCAGAGCTTCTCTCATATCTTCACTTGTACTGAGTTCCGTTTGTGATATATATATCTTCTTCAGCCATTAATTGTCTTCAGTATTGTTTTATTTGTCTCCAAGTATTTTCTTTATACATACCCCATAGCATGCGAGCTGCCCATGGCATTTCTGTGCTTGCTAGCATATTTAGACTCAAATACTTCTGCAAGCTGAGCTGCCCTCTCAATTGTTTGAGGGTTGTGTGCCTTCATTGGGAGTGCGAGTGTCCCCTTTAAACTTATGCACTGTGAGTTTTTCCTTGATATCCTTGGCTGCAAAATTCTTGTGTGAGCAGGCTGAGTGAAAGGAACCTCTGCACCACCAGTGGATGCAACCACTGTGACAGGCACTTGCTTATACTAAGCAACCTCATCAGTGTCATGCAAGATATCACGAGGGACACACTTCGGTGCCATGGTGACTAGCCCTGGAGAGAGGAGCTCGAATGTAGGCAAGGAGAAATGGATAACAAAACCCTACTGTAATGAGCCCCTTAGATTGTGTGTGGAAAACACAAAAATGTCGATGAAGAGGCTCAAAAGAAAGGTCGTCGAAGAAGCTTCGAAGCAGAGCCAAATGGCTGCAGACAGGCTTTGAAAGGCACCTAAAAGGAGGCTGAAAGTGAACTGTTGAGGGGGGTCCCTAAGTCACCTAAGACAGTTAGGACTCCTAACCTAAGACTAGTAAGACAGTTAGGACACAGGACACTAACTCAGCCCAAACTAACCCTTCTTTTAACCCTAGTTAGCACTAACCTAACCTAGACCAAACTAACTAAACCTAACCTAACCTAACCTAGCCAGACCTAACTGACCTAGCCCGACCAACCTAACCCTAGCTAACTTAACCTAGGAAAATATATAGACTAAGGTTTCTTTGCAAGCGGAAAGGTTGGCAGCGGCGCAGCGAAGGCGGCGTGAGGATGGCAAAGCTTGGGCGAAGCGATGGGACTGGCAAGGCGACCTCATGGCTGGAAGTGTCTTAGTGGTCATCGGAATGGTGGGAGACCAGAGATGGCAGAGCACAGCATGCAAGGCATGGCAACGGGTATTTGCAAGACGATGGCGAGGCGTCAGGAGCGGGCATGTTTGGGTATGCAAAGGTTCAAGAGACAAATTGCAGACTACGGTGAAGATATGGCGTTGCATCAACGGATGCCCTAACAAGGGCAGCTCTAGATGTCTTCGCATGTTCGTTGCTCTGATCTTTTCTTCGATTGTATACCGATGGTTCGTGCACGGATGTGCATAGCTGTAACCCATTGCTACTGCTTTGCTTTGATATGGGGTTGATGGCGATCGTCGTCACTGACTGTAATCTGCTGCTGTTGGGCTGAAACCTCGTTTCAGCGTCTAGGGGCTGAAGTTTTATCTTGATGCGTTGCAATTTGAGTTGCTATTGCTTGTCGTCCATTATATATCTTCCTTAAGTAGTCTTGCACTGCTGTTTGTCTTGCACCACATAGACTCTAGCTGATGGGAACCACAAACACAAAAGCGAGTGGTTTGCATTCCAGAAGTTAGTGGTTTGCGTTCAAGCGTCGAAACCCGCGCAAGTGAATGCCTCTAGATAGAAATCAGGACAAAAGAGTAATTGGAAGGAAAGGTGCCAGAATCTTCGCTATGATACCAATGTAGTGAAGGGGGAAGGGACAGATTTGGAGATGGGGAGAGAATAGCAGAAGGAAGGAAGGAGAAGAGAGGAGAGGAGGAAAGAGAGAGGAAGAGAGAGAAGGATGAGGCAATAGAGAGATAGAGAGAGGGAGGAGAGAGAGTGTGAGCGTAGGCAGCAAGAAGCAAGGAGGGAGAGTAGATAGGATTAGATGTCACATCAAAAGGTACATAGTAGTGGGTGGATGGAGACTTATATAGTCCCTTTACATTTTCCACCTAAAGGGCCACTAACTTGGCCTCTTTTTCCCCTTCATAACAGATTAAATAGGCATAATTAGGAATATTGTAGGTGACCTGCTTTGCACAAGCTACAGGCTTTGAATTAATACCCATACAGATACGATGCCATGTCTTACCAAGCACTTTCTGGCAGTCTCAGCACGTGTTTCTCAGCCCTTGTCTATGCTTCCTATGCTGCCAGAAAATTTCAAGCTACAAACAAAGGTGATAGCATTTGGGGAGAGAACTTCGAGTTGCATCTATTGCAAATATTTCAGCCCCTTTCCCTCCAAGATCGTGCTTGGTACATCCTATCATCAATGCAGCCCATAAGACCTTACCTCCAATTGGAAGCTTGCCAAGTTGCCAGGCGCTCATCTTGCATTTGCAAGGAAAATATGTGGCATTCTTATGAGACAAGATGATGAAATCTTTACCTAACCTCATTTTGACAATCTCAGCATGTACTTTTCAGCCCTTGTCTATGCCTCCTATGCTGCCAAAGCTTTAAGGCTGCAAACAAATGCCAAGCATTTGAGGAGAGAACCTCTAATTGCATTCCCTGGAAACAATTCACAGCTTCCTCAGCAAGCTCAGTATTTCCTACCATTAGTGCAGTCCACAAGACCTCTCCATCTGGAAGCTTGCTAAACTTTTCTCTACCGATTGCGAGCAAAGCACATTTGTCATACATATTCAATACGGCAATGCCAAGACAAATCTCTTTACAGCCCATTTCAGGCTATCTCAGCATGTTCTTACGGGGCAATCAATGGGAGAAGTACATCAACGAAAGGCTGAAATGTCTCGGTAGCAGATCCTTTCTTTTCACTGCCAGGTGCCAAAAAGATTAATGCATATAACAGGAAATGTCTCAGTAACAAATAGGACCACAAACAGTACGAACAAAAGAGATGTCTGTACTCACCTGTTTATCTCATTGCCACAATATGCGAGTGACAAAGAGGCGGACAACCTAACTAGAAAAAGATCAGACATGTCACACTAGTGTGATAGCCCCTTAATTACAAAAATTACGTTCACAGGCATAATGGCTGCAATATGAAGATGAACCGTGAACTTAGTATCCATTACAGATTTCAAGAGTGCTACGCATCCCATATTCAATCACGGACCACCATCCTAAACTACCATTCATTCAAATTAATGCCTGCTTCCTTGGCCATGGCATCCAGGCCTTTCTTATCGATGGTTTTCAAAGCTTTCGTCGACACCCTGAGCTTTACGAAGCGCTTGCCTTCCTCCCACCATAGCCTCTTGTATTGTAAGTTGACTTGTTGAAGCTTCTTGGTCCGATGGTGCGAAAACGATATCTTGTATCCATTGTTTCGTCTCTTGCCAGTCAAGTCGCAAACCCGGCCTGTACATTCACACAAAGCAACTCAAAGTCGGCATTTTTCTCAACACGTGGAGCTCGCGCGTATTAATTGTAAAGATGTACGTAGGGGTAACTAAATACACATTATATGCGAGAACTTCGATTCTCCCTCCCTCCCTCCCTCCCTCCCTCTCTCTCTCTCTCTCTCTCTCTCTCTCTCTCTCTCTCTCTCTCTCAAACACTCACTTGCAAGAGGTCGAACGACGAGAGGCCGGACAGTTTGAGGATTCCGTGCTGGAGAAGGAAGCTGGATCGAAATAGTAGCAGCAAACTGCGAGTGCCTGAAGGCAAGAGACGAAGGACGCAGGGGTAGAGAGCAAGCTTGACCCGCCATAGCCATGGCGACAGCAGCACCACAGGAATGAAGATGAAACTAGATTTGGCGGATAAGGGCCAATACTTATAATATTATATAGTTTTTTTTTTCTAATAGAGAAAGTTCCACGTGGCACTCCGAGGAGAGTCAGGGTCTAGAGCTCCAGGTGGAGAAGAGAGAGGAGAGAGAGAAAGCCCATGGTACTTATTACGGCAGGCAGCCTGGGAGAAGTTTGGAGAGCTTACCGCAGGCAGCTTAAGGAGAAGTTTGGGTCTTTTGAGCTCTCCTTGAGCCACGTGTCACAATCGTGAATGTTGATTTTACTCAAATCTAATGGTGTGTACTTATTTAGCTTTATTTTATGATGAAAGTGCAAAAGGAGTAGCTAAGCTTTTCACATGAGAAGCTTTTCTAGAGAAAATCATACAAGTTCTTTCTCATAAATGTATAAAATTGAACTAACGGTGTCTTGAACTATGAAGAAGCTTCTCCTCCACCATCGTCTCATCATAAGGAGCATGAGTGCCACTGTATTTTGGACTTGGAGCCTTCGCATCATATTGCGAGACTACACCACTCAGACGAGGACCTATATCCACTAAGCTATTTAAAGGCAATGTCAAAAGACTCAGCATCAATTTTAGAGTCTTCCCACCATATAGCGCAAGTACACAATGCAAAGGAGGACTAATACCCACCAAGGCATTCTGATGCAATGTCTAAAGATTTAGCATCTTTGCTAGACGAGGAGCCAGCCGACAAACATGGCAAGCGCGATGTCTCAAAGAACTGCAAGATCTGGGGGCTCAAAGATTTTCTGCACTGGAATACGCGCTCCAAAGATCATCAAATCATGAAGCTCCAAGTAGAAAGGCAAACTCCGAAGGCAAGAAAGAGTAGTTCCAAAGATCATCAAATCACGATGCACCAAGAAGAAAGGTAGTCTTCGAAGGGAATTGGGAGTAGTTCAACATCTGCGATTCCAACATCTCCTCAGATATTGCCAACCAACAGTGAAGACCTCCAATCGCATAATGGAAATTTAGACTCGTCCGAAACGTTTAGATTATGTACATCATAAACATCTTGAAATGACATGAGGGCTTTGCATCCTCATCAAAACACGAACAGCAAAGCCAAATCTATCGAAGAGCTAATTTTGAATGCATGCACCCACCCTATAGAGCTGAAGGAGTTTTGATTGGATGAACTTCTATGATCTGTGATGATGACTAAACTAGAGAGCCGTCTACAAGTCTTGTCTATGATTTGGCAGATGCCCTCCTTCAGTGATTTGCTGAGCACCTCCTATTGAGCTAGAAAGGTATTGGTTGTTGTCAGCCTCCTAAAATCTCTATATTCTTCTCAACTACAAGGCAAAGCTAGTCTTCCAAGTCTAGCTTCAATCTACCTTTGACAATCGACGTAGCTAAGGGACACCCTTTGACAATCTAGGCGGAGCCTCATCATGAGATGTGCGTCAACACCATAAGATAGACAATTAACAAGAGTATAGCAAGGATTGGCAAAAAGGATAGATGAAGGCTCATGATGGAGGGTGGGGGCACCACAAAAACTAGAGATGGGATCATGGGAAAGGCCGATGGTGCAGTTGTCGATGAAAGGAATAAGTTGAGAAAATAAACGTTTTGATATCGGTCCAAGGCAAGTTTCGATAAGGAATGCAAAATCTCATATCTCCACTTGGCCTTTCGCAGTGTTGTTTAATGGAGATGCTCGGTATAAAAAAACAGAGGTTTGTCGAACTTGCAGCAAGTTGAAGAATATATGCCAAGCCCGCCCATGTAGCAATCGAACAAATAAGCAAAGGAAGCTTATGTACATGCTCTCCTTAAAACAATTTCTCATTGTAGGCTTCATCCACAAACAGGCTACAAAACAAGCCGTAAGATGATTATGATGATGTAGTGAGACGATTCAGGAAGTGAAGATAGTTTTTTTGTAGCAAGTGACTTCATTTTGAGATGACCACTGGTCCAGCATCTATGGGGAGACCAAGCAAATCTCATCACAATACAACCAGGACGTGAGATCAGCATGATGATTCGTTTGCAGGTAGGATGCGAAGGAAAAGCAAACTCAAGGCAAGAAAGGGAAAGTCACATTTTTGAATAATGTGGAGGTGAAGTGGACAGATGAAGATCTTCACACAAAAGAGATCTCTTCTGTCCCTCAATTGGCGCAATTCGCTTTGCAGCCACCGAGAAGAAGACCTGGAGTAGCTTCAAGGAGTTAACTAATGAAGAGATTGTGCAGATTGGGGAAACAAGGAAGATTTTGAGGAGCATCATTTGCCAAAACTTGGAACTAAATGATACACGAAGTAAAGAAAAAGCGTCTCTTACACATTCCAGAATAGAGGGCTTGGTTAGGAACTACAAATTAACTACTCTTGACTCTAAAATTGGCAATGTTGTAGAATTTCCTATAAGCAACAAGCTAGTGACAAATGTTTTGCTACGAGCAAAAAGGTGCTACGGAGACATCCAAGGAAGAATTTTACGTGTTTTTGAGGAGAGAAGCCAAGAAAAAGACTTCGGTCGACGAGCCTGTCCTGCGAACAAAACTACTTGGGGGAAACGTCACACAAACGGATGATAAACAGGAGAGAGACAACAAGCCTTTGGAGCAGAAGCTCACAGGTTGGAGCGATGAGTTGGAGGACCAACACTGAGATGTCTTGTCTTTCTGCTCAAGATGACTAGGCACCATATTACAAAGCTTTCTTGTTTCTAGGCCAGGCTTTTCAGTCGACAACAATGGTCAATGACCCATGGTCGCTATGATAAGGAAATTCTCCATCAATTTAACACATGAATCAACAATGGAGTGGGATGCTCATTGTTGGTGCAATGCCCACACCTAACTATCATCTTCATCTTGGGTACGAAAGAGTGTTCCAATTGGCTTTCAAGAATGGGCCCATGGACTACACAACGGATGCGTCAATTTTACGAGCAAAAACCTATGAGCAGGTTTATCCGAGCGTGTTTTTCAAGAGATTTAAAAAAATGTATTTCTTTAGGAAACATGGTTTTTACACTTTTACTTTCACTAGAACTAGATCCCTTTATCATAAAAATATACAGAGTAGTCACTCATTCATTTTTACACAACATAATTTTCTTATTTAGAGACATCCCTTTGTACCCCTGTTATTACCTTAAAAAAGTGTTGATTCCTTTAAGAAACATCCCTCATAATCACTCTCAATGTAATAATACTATGCATAGATAATTACTTATTAGCACATTTATATCATATGGCACTTGGGCTTATATATCACTCTCATAAAATACATGTAATATTTAATACTATATATGTAAGATTTTTCAAAATATAACTCCATAGATGTGCTCAAAGGGGGTGTTCCGATCAATTTGAGTGGTTGAATGACTATATTTGGACATTGGATATGAAAGTTATGTCACTTTTAAAAGTGCTGTCCAAGGTAGTTTCGCCAGCGAAACTACCTTGGGAGACCTGCTTCAAAGGGGTTTCGCTGGCGAAACTACCTGGATGGCTTGCTTCAATGAGTTTTCTTTGAAGAAACCCTTTCATGAAGATAGGTTGAGAGAGGGTTTTCAATGTCACCCCCTATTAAGTAAAAGTTGTAAGAAGGATCATAAGAGAATTTTCATAGAGAAGTCTATTCTACATGTGGGTTTCTTCAAAAGCCACTTCATTATGCTCTCACCACTCCTAAAGATTCACCTAAAGATTTTTATATAAAATAGGCATTGCTATAATACTTTGCATATTTCTAAGTGAAACTATGTTTTCTTCTGATCGATTTTTGCCATATTTATTCATAGTTGGAAGCTTTTTTTTTCCTTTGCTCGGACGCTCGGAAGATTTCGCTCAAAAAATGCTTGTCCCCACTACACAACGAACGTCAGTCTATTCAAGACCATTGAAGGGTTCATGTGGTGGATCAAGGAGCCAGGGGTTTCACAAGCGGTGTGTGGATGGGCAACTTTGCCACCACTAGAGGATGATCCTGGGGCTGGAGAGACTGGTAAAAAAATCTCATTTGATGAGGGCATTGTATGAAGAGAACAAGGCTTGAGGCGACCTTCATATTCCAAAAGATGATGAGAATTCGAATCACTTGGCAAGTCGATCGAGGTGTTCAACTACGATTGCGACTATTGACATCCCGGTAACATGCCAGTATCTTATCCATTTGCATGACTTATTCTCAGCGCTTATATTCTTGGGACCCTGGGAAGGGCCCGTTCCCTCGGATTATAACTCTTTGGGGAAGGAAGTGCGCCACCTCCCCGCCCACACTACTATGTGTGGTTATAATAATTATATCTTATATACTATTATACAAATATTTTCAATTACTCATCCATTCAAAGTTGCTTGTTTTCAACCTAAATTCTTACAACATTCCTCTCTTTTTATTGCATGTTGTCGATGCAAGGGAGCAAGGAAATCCAAGCTGGAAAAGATCAAATGATATCCACACCTTATTCCTATGATTGTAGTCCACAGTATTGTATAGACTGCAATGTATAGACTGCAAGGAGGATCAATTATTGTATCTCCTTATTCATGTATTTGTTGGACTTCAGCTTCGAAAATATGGACATCATAAAATCAATAATAAATCACCACCCCTAACATTTGCATGGAGGATCGGGTCCTAACAGACCTTGTGTCATGTATCATGCCCAAAGTTTTACTCATTCTCTTTTTTCCTTTAAAATTTTGATAAAATCCTACAATTCAAGTTCAATTTCGAGTTAGTAGTTACGCACTCCATGACAAAAAGGCTGCCTGCCGCGAATCTAGTTATATTATATTTTATACTTATAATGGATCAAATTTGCATCTAGTTATATTATATTATACTTATAATGGACCAGATTTGTATGATGTGGCAGCTCTTAGAGGGCTTTCCCTCATTGCTCGTCACCATGCGTTGCAAAGCTCATTGACTGGGTGGGGGAGGCAGCATGGCTACTCATCCCTGCGTGTTGGCCAGAGGATATAATGCAGCCAAGAGTTTTGGGCTACACCTGCCTAAACCAACTTGGTGTGTATTCAATTGGGATAGAAGAGGCGTCTACAAGGTGATATCCCAGTCTGGTAATGGAATGCTTGGCTCGAATCCTCAAAATTTGTAGAGCTGCCTAACACCAAAGGTTTGGGTTGATTAAACATTTGGAATCTAGATGGCATTGGGTTATGCAATTTCAATGCTAGAGGCATTGACAACGCTATTGGCCAACACAGGGAGGCACTCTTAGGAAGGGCTTGCCTTGGTGTGTACAACATGGATCAATAGACGAGCTCCTCATAATTTAGGGTGTTTATGCCTGACTATTTCTGCCCATGCCCGCTCATGGTGCTTTAAATGCATCTGGGCGTGGATTGGACGTGGTTCGACAATCTCTTCCATTATCCATGGGCATGCCCACGATGGGCTAAGTCTATAAACACCCTTACAAGGTTCTCCTCTCTCGCTCTCCTTGCTCCTCTACCAAATGTTGAAATATCTAGCATATATAAGTAGGTTATAAAGCCACCTCCTTTAGTGCTAGCCTTTGTCACAACGGCCCAGTCTGCCCTTCATCTCTAGAGTGGTGATAGAAACTCAGTACAAAGTCCTTTGAATAAATGGAGGCTTGAGTAATTGTGTGTGTGTGTGTGGATATTTGTGAGAGCATGTGTTTATATTAGAGCCCACATCTATCATTGGGTGCCTAATTACGTGAGTGGGGATGTCATAGTAGCTACTCCCAACTATGCGTGATGGAGATTGAGGTTTTCAACCTTGTGACTATCATGAGATTGAAACTACACACTGTGTTGTGTTTTCAAAGGATGAGTTTGAGTATTTTCCTTGGATTCATCTGCACATATATGTATATGCATATTCTACATATTACTCGTAGACCAAAAAAAAAGCCACAGAGGTGTTTTTGCCATGTGGCAGCTTGGAGGAGAAGAGCTTTGGAAATGTTGTCTTATGCCACGCTTGGACTCTTGGACTATCACTACCCCTTAGATTACCACCCTTGGACTCTTGGACTTTTAGGGACTCATGAACTACACAAGCTCTTGGATTACCACCCTTGGACTCCTAGACTACCACAAGCTCTTGGACTACCACCCTTGGACTCTTGGACTACCATTAGGTCCTAGACTACCATCCTTAGACCCTTAGACTACCAACAACTTACATATACATACACACATGAATGAGTGCACACACACACACACACACACATATGAAGTGTGATATGCATATGAACATCCTACGGCTGTCTCTTCCTCTCCCTCTCTCTAAATATGTGCAATACGTTGCAAAATTTCTAGTGCCCTAAATACTTCTTTAGTTATATTTTTTGATCAAGAAATCATGCAATCAATATAATGCCATAGCAGTGTGTTGGCTCCTTAGTCGTATATACACACACATGCCATGGAGTGTACTTGCAGACCAATGGATGGAAGGGTGCAAGAGTTTTGCTCACACTCGATTATGTCATTCGCAAGGCTTCTCTCCTCCCTCATTTGTATGCCAAATAGTACTATGTTTGTTCTATTTATGTTGTTTGAGATGATATACCTTTCCTCTCTATAGTAAAGTGGAAGGGTATGAAAGTGATGTGGGTAGGAGAAAGATGGGATACCGTATTTTAGTAATTTAATGTGCATGTTGGTCAAAGTCAGAGTGGAGCTATGGTGGAGTATGGCGCTTTCATTTTCCAAGCATATAAGTGCACATCGATGGACTCCAAGTTTCCCAAGTTCTCTGTGTGTGTATGCGCGCACGTGTGCAATGGTGGAGTATGCAGCTTTTATTTGCCAAGACAACAAGTGCACATCAATGGGCTCCAAGTTTCCCAAGTTGTATGTGTGTGTGTGTGTGTGTTTCCTAGCATTCATCTACCCTATCCTAGCCAAAGAAGTCTAACTAGTGTATAGTAATTTAAGTAATGCCTCCATGTCAACAGTCAACTTGGATATCTTATGCATTAGTGATTCAAAATTAGACCAACCAAATTAAGCACGTCATAAAAATGACCAAGCATAATGGAAATCATACCCCCCTATCTCCATCGTATATTGTCATCATTCGGTTGCTTGTGCACCATATAGAATACATGGCCATCTCGAATGGCACATAAACATTTCCATTCGGTTAATCAACGAGCTTACTATATATAATTCAAATAAAATATGGGAGGTTTCTTCTCTAAACAATGTTATTATCCCTTACCTTTGTATTATGTAGGGTTTTTCTGTCTCAATGTGAGCTATCGATAAGGAAGAAGGGTCCAATCTTGGGGCACCAACTCCCTTTAGTAAGAATACCTATGAAAATTTTGAGTATGAGATGAATTTAACAATATTCCATGAGTAAAAGTTAGTCAAACTAGCATGATTGTGTTCTACACTAAAAGAGCTTCAAATATGTCCTTACACTTTGAAATTTGGATAACATATGAAAAAGTTACATGAATAGGGACCCCCAATTAATGGATGTACATTAATTTGTTTGAGCTGGGGCCAAAGGGGGGGGAGAGACGGATTAATATAAGGTTTTGTGAATAGGGAGAGTGCGCCATGTGTAAACTGCAAAATTCTATAGAGTTCCAGACGTTTTTGTCACCGCCTTTTGCGAGCTATAAAGGCACAGCAAGGCGAGCTATAAAGGGAGAGTAAGCGATGGTCGCAGACAGTGAGGGAAGAGGGAGATAGAAGGGAGAGAGGGGAGAGAGAGAGCTGGGTTGAGGCAGAGAAGACTGAGAGAGAGGAGTGGGCGAAGGGGATGTGAGAAAGTGCAGTAGAGGAGTGAGGCGGAGGAGGGAGAGAGAGGCTCTAAGGTGAGGGAGTGGAGGGAGGGAGAGACTGAGAGGCAAGGGAGGGAGAAGTGAGGGAGAAACTGAGAGGCAAGGAGAGAATGAAGGGGTGCAGATGCACTGAGAGGCAACTGACGCACTCAGAGGCGAGGAGAGAACAAAGAGGTGACTGAGAGGCATAGATGCACTGAGGGAGACTGAGGGAGCTTAGCTTAATTGGGAATAGGCAAAACTTAAAATGGATGCATAGGAAATAACTTTGGTTAATTAAGACCATGTAACATAGAAGACTAATTAATTAATGCGATTAGGCCACAAAAGCGATTAAGTATGAAAAAGTTACATGATTTGAAAGGAGTTGGAATTTATATTTTAGTGTATTTTTTGTTTTAACCCCCCCTCATCCAAAGGCCCCCCCCCCCTTTTGTCTTACATATTATGAAAAATATGTACAAATCTTAAAATCTTTCATATTTTTTAAAGTGTATGCCTTATGCTTTGTGGTAGGGTGGTAGGGAGGACTCGAGGTTGTCATATTTTTCCCTTGCATATTAAAAAAATTTGTAGGGAATCCATGCATGTTATATATGAACCTTGTCCCCCCATACCCTAGATTTTGGATGAGGGTAGTAGCATTATATATATTGAGTTGGTGCCCCGAGGGTCCAATAGCTTGATTTGTCTAATTTAGTTAAGCCGTTCATAACTAATTACACTTTCTCATATAACAATGCCTAACTAAAAATGATGTGAAGAGTGTGGATCCAAATGTGCATCAATCATGAGATAATTTCAATCTACAACATGCAAGCAAGTCATTGATTAATCAAAGGTACATAATGCCATCCTTCAAAGATGTTGTCCAAAGCATAATCTCGTAGTGAAAGGGGATGTGTGTGTGTGTTTGTGTACTGTCATAATCATGGTACTTACACAAGGCTCCTCCCATATCCCTTTAGGAAATTAATAAAGAAATTCATAAGGAAGGGGGTCCTTGTGAGGATCATCACCTCATCATAGGTCTTTGTAAACCACTCCTGTCAATGCCCTCTCAATCAAGGCAAGAGAATCCTATGTAAGGGGATGGGAATGTGTGTGTGTCTTTGCATCTGTGTTTCCCACCAATTGCATTCCTATAGGTCTGACACACATTCCTAGTGAAGGGGGAAGTAGTTCACCCTTTATGTAGGAATGGGTCGGTGGACTACTGCTGACATTCTTTTCCTATTGAAGAATGGAATGTCAAGAGTCTTACCTATCCATTTCCGGATCTTTTCAATGTCAAGGCTACATCTAGGGAATTCCTTATGCAAAAATCAATTTACCAATTGGCTTCCCCTTTTTTAATCAAATCCATTGCTCTCAAATTTCTCAATAAGCTTGTGAATCTGGATAAAGGCATTAAAATCCTCCTTCTCCTTATATGGGATATTGATTACTTGTGATGTATCACCTTCTCAAAAAAGGATTTCATTCTATTACTCTTTGCATAAATGTAATAGCAGATTGGGTAATCAAGGGACTCCATTTTGTCATATCTATTGAATACTACGACTTCGTTACTCCTATCTGTAACTGTAATAGTCATATTGAGGGCATATTGAGGAATGTGCTTTGTACCCACCTGCATACCATCAATATAATTGATGTGGTTACTGTTGTCTCCTTAATTTCAAGGAACTGGAGGGGATAGATGCACATTGGGTCCATTCCATGACTTTCGCCAAGGCGGAAGATGTCCATGTGGGAGTCTGCATTTTGACCATAAGAATGTCATTCATGTATATGAAGTTATTCTGGAAGTTAGATAATATATCCCACTAGTCCAATTTCCATATTCTCAATATAGCATTAAACTCAAACCAGAAAATAAATAAATTACACCATAAGGGGGAGCAAGAAAAGCAAGTATCTAGCAAACTGGAAGGTTGTTGTTTCTGACACTTGTAAAAGACATAGATTTACCACCTTCGAAGATCTTGGATGGTTATACCTGGGACTCGGGGCTATCTAAGTAGACTGAACTATCTGCACTAGCCTGTCAATCAAGTGCCCTATTCCCACCTTGTCCTCTAGGAGAATAACAAGTACCTTGTCCCCATCCACATGTAAAGGTCTTGTGACCCGTAGATCTCCCCCTTTTGTTGGGGCCAAAGGATTTCATGGGCTACATCTCATCTATATGATATCACTCCAAGGGATGTAGGGGAGCTTGAGGAAAATTTTCAAGGTTCTTGACGGCTGTACGTACAAGCTCCCTCATGTAATGAAAAGTAAGTGATGCCTTGTAGAGCTGAACCATGTCATTTAATTTCATAAATAGAAGAAAAGAATTAAAAGATGCCTTCAAAGCTGGTGAATTATTAACCATATACTAAATACATGATCATACCAAAGTGGCTGAGATCTGCAATTCATTTTTCCCACATACATCTACATTTTAGATAAGGGCGAACCACATTGAAAATATCATTGAAATACTTAGGAGTCCTCTTATCCTTTTTAAAAAATTCTACTCTTGCACCTGCCAAACAACCCAACTGGCAAAGGATATTTGTCGGTAGTAGCAAATGCAGACATTGCCATGGCAAAGTCATGAATAATCCTTATATTGAAATTCTATGCATTCCTTTTTGCCTCCCCATTTACATTCTTTTTTTTTTTTGCATGCGAAAAGGAAATTTTGTTAATTAAACAAGAAAAATGAAATTATAGTAGAAGCTAAACACTACATAGGGCTGCGTGGGCCACCACAAAGTCCCAGTTTTTCCTACTATAAAACTTTAGCATTGATAAAATCTCTACACGAATATCGAAAGGCAGCGATGATGGGAACTGTGAGTTCTAAAAAATGACTCTATTTTGAGTATGCCAAATATTACCCACTATGGTCGCACACTGTGCATTCCAAATGCACAGTTGGGGTTCTGTCATTCTTCCACGATCCTCGAACAAGGTTGTTTTCTAGCTAACCTGACAAAAAAATATTACCACATGCCAACCAGCCAGTGATGAATCTCCAGACTAGGCAGATGAGCAAATCACTCCAAAAAAGATGATAATGAGAGTCGAGAGCCACCTACTCGCCACCTAGTAGAAAGGGCAAATAGGCAAAATATTGGACTGCCATCACACAAGACAATCCCCAGAGGGGAGCTTAGCAAGTAAGTAATCTCCACATAGAAAAATTAAGCCGATAAGAGAAGGTAGACCTCCAAACCCACTTGAGATGCATATGCCAAACTACAATAGAATCCCGTGGAGCAGAATACTGCCATGCCGATTTGACCTCCATGGTAAGAAAGAAAGAATCATCCTGAAAGCATAAATCCTTAAGCTGGAAATGAGTAACTTATAGAGCCTTTTGATTCGCCAAAAATTGCATATCAAGAGCACCTAAACACAGTGAGATGGCCGATCATGGTGAAATATTCCATATAGCAAAATCAGGAACGCCTCCTCCCGAGCAGAGAGATTAAAATGTTGGGCCAAAACTAACCCACCATTTCAATCTACATCAAAGGTCATGGATACAAAGTAGCAAATAATATTCCCTAGATTTTTGTGCTCCTAAATGTTAAACCAACACCTTACATACATGTGGGATCCTCATTATCTCCCTTTTATACTACTTTGTGCATTTATCACGGAGTTTCCTCCTCCCTAAAAAGGCAATATTAAATAATAGCAAAACTTTTCCAAGTTTAGTTATACTTTTCCAAAAACTCAAGGGTTAAATCCAACGAAGTTCACATCCCACACTTCCATATAAGGGTAAAAAATATCCTCCTCTTCGTGGCTCCCTGGGTAGCCAGGAAACTCCAAGTAGGGAGCCCATGTATAGACACCTCCAACTCCAAGTATGAATGTTCTGTAATGCACTCTAGTAGTAGTGAAGCATGAAACTCATGCAAACCTAGTAGGAAAATAAACCAACTCACCTACCACCATCCATCACGAATAATAGAAATTTAGATTATGGTGGGAAGATAGGATTCACAACTCATGTATAATTGTTATCCATGCCATCCTACCAACATTACAAAAGTCTATCTTGGCACATTAAATTGATCATCCCATTCATAGAGCATACCAGAATTTAAGTAACACAAAAAATTCCATCCTCCCCATTCAAGTCAATAATGCGGAATAATATTGTTCACAAAGTGCTTTCCAATAAAATACTACAACTATTCACAACAGCAGTCAACTCTAGTAAACCCTATTGGTGGGTTGGTGCTGTTGCTCTACTACTCACACTGGCCCTTAGGAGGACTGTACTGCTACTGTCCTACCATTTCTTGCATTGGTAGGCCTACTACTCTTGCTTGACTACCACAATACTATGCTAGAATGCTCAGTTCAACCCTAGGGGATTCATGTAAAGTTCCCTTGTGCTCAGGTTGGAACTAGGTTTAGATCATTGAAACCTCCTTAGTGAGCTACTTTGTAGCTTGAATATCTCTCAACCCTTGAGGATTTGAAGTCCGAGTCCACAACTGAGAAGTTGTAGATATATGAATAAGCTACAACTTTGCTTTTGGGAGTAAACCCATCTAAGATTTCTAACAAAAGTTATGGTGCTGTCAAAATAGCCAAAAGTTATTTTTGCTACCGCTAAGAAAATGTCTTAAAATTGCAGAAATTTTTGGACAACTAGTTTACAACTTGATTCTCTCAATCTTTGAGGATCTGTAGTATGAGTTCAACTGAGAAGTTGGAGATCTATGTATAAGCTATGACTATCCTTTTGGAAGCAAACCCATCCAACATTTATAACTAAAGTTATGATGTTGTCAAAGTAACCAAAAGTTGTTTTTGCTACAACCAAGAAATTGCAGAAATTTTTGGACAAGTAGTTTGCAACCTGATTATCTCTCAATCTTTGAGATTCAAAGTATGAGTCCAATAGAGAAGTTGTAGATCTATGAATAATCTATAACTTTTCTTTTGGAATAAAACTCGTTTGAAATTTGTAACAAAAGTTGTGATGCTATCAATATAGCTAAAAGTTATTTTTGCCTACAGCCAGAAAAAAGTATAAAGGGGAGTAAGAATGTCTCCTTTCGGATTTTAAAATATTTCTCTACACTTGAAAAGATCGAGATGGATTTCTTTACACTTTTTGAATGCCGACATGTGATTACTTTTAGAATTTTGGAATGCTTGTAGCAAAGTAACATGGTAGTGAGGGACTTGGGAATATTTACTTTTTTATGAATATTTATTTTACAAAAATTCCATTGACCAATCAGACATGCCTAATGGTTCTTGTTTGCAAGCCTAATAAGTTCAACGTGATTATTTGAGAACATATCAAAGGACATTGGGGTCTTTGATCAATCTATATACTTCATTGGGAATTGCTCTAACATTCTATAAGCATTTCATGAACTGCCTAAATGCCAACCTTTGATTACTCTTGAATATTAAAATGCCAAAATTTGAGTATGCTAGTCTAGATAGAGTGACATGGATAACAACTATGTGCTGGCATTGAAGCCTGGCTACCATAGCTTGAATGAATTGTTCTAACTTTCATTTGGTTGTGATTGTGCCAGGTGAGTTGGCATGCCTCTCCATTAGATTAGCATTAGAGAATCTTGGGCATGATTTGATGAACATTAAGTACGACATTGGCAACTTTGAGGAGTACTTTGTGATGGATTATCTCCATCTATTGTAATATGGGAATGAATTATTTATTGGAGATTACTTTTGACCCTTTTTGTATTTCAGACGTTTATTGTTTGATAGGGATGTATAAATGTTTGATAGGGATGTGAGTACTTATGGTGACTCCCACTTTGATACTTTGTCTGAAGGGGCTGAATATTAATGTATGACTCTCACTTGTTATTTGAAAAGGGCAAAGGCATATGTTTGCATTTGGATTACTCAAACATTAAAAATTGGTCCAGTAGTGTAGTAGGCTGAATTGTTTGGTAGGAAACACACACACACACACATGCACACCGATGTAGATGTACACACACACACACACACATGCACACCGACGTAGATGTACACACACACACATTTATGGGTGTAATCCTACCCTATGTGATTATCTCTCATGCACATGATACTTTTCTCATGCATTCATCTTACTCAATTTGAGGTCTGTGAAAAGTATCATACCCATTTGATATCATTTGCGTGGTTGGAAATGCATATCTCCTAGTTTTTTGCATTAGTGTTAAAAAATATGCATCAGTGTGCTCCTACTATATGTGCTCATCTCCAATGGGTATGATAATTTGCACACGCCTTAATCTTACTCATTTTAAGGTTTCTACAAAGTATCATACCCATCAAATATCATTTACATGGTTAGGATTGCATAATTTCTTGATTTTTACCATGCATCATGCATGAGTGTTGAAAAAATATGCATTTGTGGTTTTGCCCTATGTGCTTGTCAGAGATGCATATGATACTTTGTACAAGCATTCACCTTACTTATTTTAAGTCTAATGCAAAATATTATAACCATCTAATATCATATGCATGTTTAGGGAATGTATATCTCGTAGTTTTCTACCACTCATCAAGCATTCATGTTAAAAATATAGATTTGTTCCTGCCCTATGTGCTTATCTTTGATGGTATGGTAATTTGCACATGCCTTCATCTTACTCAACTTAAGGCCTATGCAAATCCTCACACCCATTGGATATCATTTACATGGTCAAAAATGCATATTTACTTGATTTTAGCATGCGTCATGCATGAGTGTAAAAAGGCTATGCATCCATGTGCTTCTACCCTATATCCTTGTCGTTGATGCATATGATACTTTGCACAAGCATTCATATTACTTTTTTTATGTCCAATACAAAGTATCATACCCATTTGATATCATTTGCATGGTCATTGGTTAGGGAATGCATATCTCCTAGTTTTTTACAATCATCAAGCATTCATGTTAAGAAATATACATTAGTGTGCTCCTACTCCATGTGCCTAACTTTGATGGATATGATACTTTGCACACGCCTTCATCTCACTTAGTTTAAGACCTGTGCAAAGTATCATACCCATCGGATATCATTTACATGGTCGAAAATGCATATTTTCTTGATTTCACCATGTATCACACATGAGTTTCAAAAGAATAGGCATTTGTGTGCTTCTATCCTATGTACTTATCACCAATGAGTATGATACTTTGCACAAGCCTTCACATTACTTAGGTTAAGTCATGTGCAAAGTATCATACCCATCCAATATCATTTGCATGGTTGGAAATGCATATCTTCTACTTTTTTATCACTCATGTTAAAAAATATGCATCGATGTGCTCCTACCCTATGTACTTATCATTTGCATGGTTGGAAATGCATATCTTCTACTTTTTTATCACTCATGTTAAAAAATATGCATTGGTGTGCTCCTACCCTATGTACTTATCTCCAATGGATATGATACTTTGCACACACCTTCATCTTATCTAGTTTAGGTCATGTGCAAAATATCATACCCATTAGATATCATTTCCATGGTTGGAAATACATTTCTACTTGTTTTTATTCACATGTGTCCGAGCAGGGTCCGAGCACAAGCCACTATAATTTTTGGAGTACAAACCTATATAGACCTATTTATGGGATGAGATTTGGTACAATGCTTTGGTCCAATATCACTTAGAGGCATATCAAGTCTTATTTCATTATGGTATATAGAGCTATGGATTTGACCTTGTCCTAATAAAAAATCCTCTACATGAGGTGCAATAAAAAGGGTTTAGGGTTTAGGGGATCAAGGGGGTTAGGGTTGGGGTTAAGGGTTGAGGGGTTAGGGTTAGGGTTCAGGTTTAGGATTTACAGGTTTATGGTTTAGGGTTAGGGTTTAGGGTTTAGGGCTTACAAGGTTAGAGTTTAGGATTTAGGGTTTAGGTTTATTAGAGGTTCATAATTAGGGCTAGAATTTATAGGTTAGGGTTTAGAGTTTAGGATTTGAAGGTTTATGGTTTAGGGGTTAGGGGTTACGGCTTAGGGCTTATGAATTAGGGATTTAGAGTTTATAGTTTAGGGTTTAGGATATATAGGGCCATGGATTTGACCTTACCCTAAGGGCTAGCATTTAGGGATTAGAGTTTAGGGTTTAAAGGGTCAGGGTTTAGGGTTTAGAGGATTAGGGTTTAGCGTTAAGGGTTAAGAGGTTAGGGTTAGGGTTTATAGGTTGAGGGTTTAGGGTTTAAAGGTGTAGGGTTTAGGGTTTAGGAATTAGGGTTAGGGTTTAAGGTCTATGGTTTATAGGTTTAGGGTTTAGGGTTCAGGGTTTAGGGGTTAGGGTTTTGGGTTTTGGGTTTAGGGGTTAAAGTTTAGTATTTAGTGTTTAGGGTTAGGGTTTAGGATAAATAGAGCCATGGATTTGACCTCCACGATTGCCCATGCAATCCACGAGCCAAAAGACATGATGGCAACCCAATGATGCTCCTCCAATATGCATGGACCAATCACATACTAGCTCCATGTTTGAGCAAAAAGGCATGCTGATCATGCCCTTTGAGGATCCAACAATCCCCCCCATGAGTTGAGGAGGGAGTAGATTGTCTAGATAGAAAAGAAAAATAAATACAGCTTGAAGAAGAAATCAAACATAAAAAGAAAATTACCCACACATGGCAAAGTTTGATACTGGTCACCCACATAAGGCACAACCAAAACATCAACTGTCACCTACACAAGGCATGACAGGTCTCAAAATGCCCAATCATCTTCCATTGGTTCCTCTTCAACTATTAACCTATAAATTCCTCTATCGAGGAAGGTTCCTCACCACATACACTTTTTCATTCACCTTAGATTGAGTGTCGTATGCCTTCTTATAACAATGTTGATTGTCATGGCCCTCCTTTCCACAATACAAACATTTCAAGACTTCCTTGCTTTTACTACCAACCTTGCTTCTTCTACATTTCTTATCTTTGCTAGTGGCAGTGTATGCTGGCTCTCCCATAGATCCTTGAGCATTCATGCATCGTTACTCGCTCAAAAGTAGTGCCACAATATCAATTAACTCCATATCATTAGAACTCACATGAAAAATTTGAACAAGATCTGGGTACCTCTCAGAAATAGTAGTGAATAGGGTAGCTTTCAAATCAACATCATCTACCTTAAGGCTTAGACCCTAACACAGATAATTGCTAAAGCAATGATTAGAACTGGTTAAAGCAATCACCTAAGCTCTTAGACTCACCCATTTGAAAACCAAAAAGTTCTTGCTTTAAAAAGTACATTGAATGTTTCATTTTCATTGCTGAATAGAGCTTCCACTATAGTCCAATTATCTACTGCATTCTTTGAAACATCTAGGTGATGGAAGAAGTCCAAGCTCGAGAGCTTTCCCAAGGATTCCCACTACCTTTTCCTTCCTCTGCTTCCATAGTGACAACTTCTATGTTTCATTCTCCTAGGGCTTTTTCTCAGAACCTGATACGATACTTCAGAGAACCTTCTACATGAGTTGAAGCCGAGGTCGCCAGTTGCCATGCAGCAAAATTCCATCCATGAAACTTCAAAACAGATCCTTTGACCTTATCTTTCCTTCATGAATCTATGCCGATATGCAAAGTCCTCCAAAAGAAAATCCAAAGAGTTGAACTCTTACACTCAAACAAATGAATCACTCAAGTCACCCTCTATTACCTCAACCATAATCCCCAAACCATGTGGTGTGGTTATGGTTAGGTGGGAAACCAGAGGGCTCGACAATGCTTGCATACTTTGAGGCCTAGAGAGTTTGGGTCTAGGGTCACACTAGGCCTAGACATTAATGTAGAGTTGCAAATGGGCTCTATGAGAGGGCTAAAATATAAGGTCCCTTATGGGACACATGGCACCAAGGCATGAGGCCACTTGGCAAGCATTGGGTTCAAGGGTAGATTCTAGAAGGAGTTCACAAAAGGTAAGAAGAAAGAAAGGAACTCACGCAGGGATCCAATGGTGGCTGGACAGTGAATAGTTTTGAGAGCCCTTTGTTTGAGGAATAGTATCATTGGTATCAAAGCCTCGTTCCAAATTTGAGGAGAGAAATTGTTGCTGTGTTGTTGGGGTGTCTATCGAGTTGGGTGAGGTGCTCAAATTGGATTGCCACAAGTAGGAACTTTGTGATGAAGACCCATCCTACCACAGCTCTCTTGTTGCAGTGATGTGTATTTTACATACACGACTTTGTAAACTCTAGAGCTCTAGTATGGGATGCTAGCATTTGAACAATGAATATGTCTGTTTTGCTCCTTGAGTATGGGATGGTTGCAAGGCTTCAGCTTTGGTGACTACACAGGTCTATAGTTGGCCACAAGGGCTAGCCTCTGCAAGGTAGTTAGCTGGTCATGGGCAAGCAGAGACGGGTTGTGTAAGCACGGGCATGGAGTAGAGATGGGCGACATGCAGGCCTGAGCAATGGGTAAATTTGAAGTTGTATAGCTATGGGGTGATGTGCAAGCTTGACCAATGGGCAAATTTGAGTTGGCAAAAGCTTTCATGCTATAAGTGGAGGTGAAAGATAGAGTTTGAATCAATGTGCAAAGAAGAAAAAGAAGCTACGGTAGACGTCTACATCATCATCTGTGTAAAGAGCAGGAAGGACGCCGCGACCTTCATAAGCTAAATACAAAGACATGTCACCATAATGTCTTTTGACCTTTGAAAAAGGCCACGTTAGTGAGGAGTTTATTCCCCCTTTGAACTCCCTCTCTTTCCAAAGTTTCAAAGGCTACCTTGTCTTATAGCCTTTCTTCCCACATTCTAAAAGTCCCTTTTCTATCTTCAAATATCTCTAGCTCACCATAATTAAGAATGAAAATTAAAAGCAGGACTTTGGAGTTTGACATCGAGGGAAGCGCAAAAGCAAAATTGAAATTGAGGAGAAAGGACGCATCGACTTCAAAAGCGAATCCAAGTCCATCGAACAAGTACCACGGAAGTGGTAATCATATTTATCTCTTTTATAAAGCTTTTTGCTTTATATTTTCTCGAATAAATTTGCATTTGAAATGACAACTCCAAAAAGGGACGATATGGTTAGAGAGTTTGAGGAAAGGGCTAGGACAGGAAAAGCTAAAGTAGCTGGAGAGGAAATACATGAGGAGGTACAAAATGAAACTCAAGAGGATATTGTGGAAATGGAGGATATAGGCTATGGTGATTATGGAATTATGTATACAGAGTTCACTATACTTGAAACTCGAATGAAAAATATAGAAACACAGCTATAGGAGGTATCAATGATACATTGAAGACCCTAGCTGAAGCCATAACTAAGTTAGCTGCGGTAACTACTACAAAAAAATCACCGACTCCTCCTCATCAAGTTGAGCGGTCCACTCTCAACTTAGAGAAACCTCTAACATCCTTAAGGACTTGAAACTGCCAATTTTCAATGGGAAAGAAAAGGAGCACAATAAAGATGCGATTAATACGTTCTTGCAAAAGTGGCAAGACTTCCATCGACTCAGGAATACTCCTCCTGAAAATCAAGTCGTGGAAGCAAGTCTTTCCCTTGGAAATAAAGCCTATAAATGGCGAATGAGCCTCAGAGAAAATGATAGAATTCCTAGGTATTGGACTGAGTTTGAACAAGCCTTCTTAAAAGAGTTTTTACTGAAAAATGAATTAGAAAGAGCGTGGGAGGCTTCGAACAATTGCACAATGCATAAAAACACTCTAGTCTAGTACATAGCAAACTATAGGGAGGCAATCCTTAAGCTGAAGGGAATTGATGAATTCCAAAAGATAAGGGGTTTCGTGAGAGGTCTCAAAGAAACTTATAAGGTTGAGGTAAAAAGAAATTCTCCTAAAACCTTTGAAGAAGCCATTAAGTATGCCCAAATATACGATGATACGATAGGGAGATTCAAAGTTGGAACTTCAGAGCAAACAAGTTTTGTTCCTAGGCTCAACAAATTTCCCAATTTGAAAAGGAAGGGGCACTTTAAGGAGGTTCCTCAGGCACCACCTAAGAAACCTCAACTCAAAATTGTCCTCTCTTGAAGAAAAACGATTATGAAAGGGCCAAGCAAGAAAATATTTGCTTCAAATGTTTGGGCAAAGACCATGCTGCTTGGAACTGCCCTTAACATAAACAAGCGAGAGCTAAAGCCCCAAATAGACCTCCATAAAAACAAGTACATGCGATGCAAGTGTTGCCACTTAATGGTATTGAAAAGTACACTGAGGTAGAGGTCTATCATGAGGATAGCACCCACATGTGTTGTCTATCATCAGCAATGTGGCAGCCCACCTTTGGTCCTCATGATTTAATGAGGATGCATGGAAAAATTAAAGAGCAAAGTGTAAGAGTGATGGTCGATGATAGTGCAACACAATTTCTTGAACTACTCGTTAGCTAAGAAATTAAAATTGCCTGAGAGTCCAAGTGCCCATAAATATGTGGTCTCTTTGGCAAAGGGCAGTGATAAAAAAGTTTGGGACACCATGATACATGGTAAAGAGGTAGATATTCCAGGTTATTAGGATGCCTTGGATTTCCAAATCATGCATCTTGACCAAACAGATGTAGTGCTTGGTCGAGAATGGCTCTATAGTCTTGGTCATAGCTTACAGTGGAGTTATCTTAATAACTCCATTATGTTTGAAAAAGAGGGTAGAGTCTTCTACATTCAAGGATAACATGATGTGACCAACTCTCCTCTTATTTGTTTGATGGAATTAGAACGACTACTACACCAAGAAGACTGCGAGGTATATCTCTGTGAACTTACTTTTATTGGTAATTTTATGTCTTCTGCATCGGAAAGAAGTAATATTATTTTTGATAATGTTAAAAAGTATAAATGTTTTTTCAATGATTTAAGGGGTGAATATAAATATGTTTTTTTGTCCTGTTTACTTGATGATTTACCCCCTGAGAGAGAAGTAGATCATAAAATAGATTTGATTCCTAGATCTACCTGTGTTTGTAAATCCCCATATAGGCTTAGTCACACGGAGGAACTTGAGGTCGAAAGATAGTTAATGTAACATCTTAGGAAGGGCCACATTCAACCAAATAGCTCACCTTGGTCTGCACTAGCTTTACTAGTAAAGAAAAAGGATGGTACTATGCATTTATGCATAGATTACCAAGCACTAAATAAAATCACCATAAAAAATAAGTATCCTATGCATCGCATTGGTTAGCTCTTTGATCAATTGCAAGGCACAAAATATTCTACTAAAATTGATTTAAGGTCAAGATATCACTAAGTACGAATTAAGGAAGAGGATGTCCCTAAGACATCATTTCATACTAGGTATGGGCATTATCAATTTAAAGTAATGCCATTTGGATTAACAAATGCTCCAGCAACTTTCATGACACGTATAATACTGTGTTAAGGCCATATTTAGGAAAATTTGATGTAGTATTTTTAGATAATATCCTTATTTATAGTAAAACTAGGAAAAAGCATTTGGAACATTTGCGAAAAGTGTTCGTATGGACCCTGACAAAGTAAGGGCCATATTGGAATGGCCACATCCTACAAATCTAGAAGAAATACAGATATTCTTAAGTTTGTCCAGATTCTATAGGAGATTCATCCAAGATTATGCTAAGATTGCTATTCCGAGTGACGAACCAGCTTAAGGGGAAGGGAAGCACCTTCATATGGGATGAACCTCAAAAGACAAGTTAAAAGTAGCTATAGCAGCACCTCCTATCTTAAAAGTAGTGGATCCCAATGAACCATTCGTGGTTGAGATAGATGCTAGTGATTTTGCTGTTGGGGTGGTACTTTTACAAAAAGGTCGACCGGTGGCTTTTGAAAGCAAAAAGTTAGATCGTGCCCAATGGAATTACTTGGAAAATGAGAAGGAGCTATATGCTATAGTCTATGCTTTAAAAAAGGAACTATATGCTATAGTTTATGCTTTAAAGAAGTGGAGGCACTATTTATATGGTGCAAAATTAGAGATCATCTTTGATCGGGAGAGCATTAAGAGGATTTGTAATCAGCTAGAGCTTAAAGGCAGAAAAGCTAGATGGGCTGAATTAATGCAAAAGTTTGATATACAATTGACATATCGGAAGGGAAAGTTCAATGTGGTAGTAGACTCCCCTAGCCAAATGCCAATTGTTAATGAATTGAGTTTTACTCAATTTCAAAATGATTTCCTAGACTCCTTAAAAGAGAAATGTGAGTTTGACCCTCACTTCTCTGAAATATGGAAAGAAATTAGAAATAGGGATTCAACTAAATGAGGGGCTTTCACTAACGAGGGAGTCGCATGGAAATGGTGACACACTAGAGGTTGGTGATAAAGGACTCAAGTGGAAAAAATATACTATTGAAGATGGCTACCTGCTCTACAAGGGTAGAGTATGTGTCCCAGATAATAATGACATTAGGTGCCAAATTCTTTTTGAATGTCATGATAGTCCGAGTGCTGGACACCTGGGAATTTAGAAGACATATGTGCATCTAAAAAGTTAATTCTTTTGGCCTAGAATAGGTAAGGACGTCTAAGATTATGTATTGAAGTGCCAAAAATGCTAGGTCAATAAGGCTGAATGCTTTAAGGTAGGAGGTCTCCTACACCCATTGGAGATTCCATCTGGCAAATGGGAAAGCATCTCCATGGATTTTATTGTGGGATTACCTAGGACACAAAGGGGGCACAACTCTGTGTGAATAATTGTGGATCAGTTGACCAATATGGCTCATTTTATTCCTCTTAATGAAGATGTTAAAACTCAAGAATTAGCTAGGCTATTTGTGGAGAATATCTATAGACTATATGGGCTACTAGTAGTAGCAGCCGAGATAGCAAATTTAACAGCCAGGAGCTCGAATCCACCGATCTTCAACACTTCTTTCACGTCCAGCCTCTTGAACGGACTACATCTTCAATGGCGGCTCCCAGCCTCAACGAGTGTGCAAGCATCTCCAATGCACACAAAGCGACTCCATGATAGCTCCATGCCTCACAACAATGTCTTGAGTACAACGATCGTTGAATGCGCTTCTGCTGTTGAAGATACAATTAGCTGGAGCTACTGTGCGAGGAGCCAATTCATTGTGTTGTAGGAGCTTGGGCTTTGGATCCTATACGTGGGTCTCAAACCAAACTCAGCTAAATAAGGTGGCATACTAACTGAGCCACTAGCTAGATTACGTAAAGATAGTTGTCATCCAGCTATTATTCATGGGCGGTGTACCAACCGCATTTGCAGCTAGGAACAACTGTTGAGATATCGAGCTCCACTCGTGATATGCTAGGGTGACTGTTGTGCATTTATGTCACCAACTTGTTAGCTGCAGATGCGATTGGTACACTGCCCATGAATAGTAGCTAGATGACAACTATCTTTATGTACTCTAGTTAGTGGCTCAGTTAGTATGCCACCTTAGTTAGCTGAGTTTGGTTTGAGACCCACATATAGGGTTCACCTATTCTTTTGTACTTCGAGTTCTTTTGGCTTTCACAACTAAGAAGAGGAAAACTGTTTTCAGCCTCCACCTTTGTGTATATTCCCCCATTGTGTATGTGAGAAAGCTGCAAGTGATACTCCTTCCTTCTCTCCTAGTCTCTTCACATGGTATCAGAGCTCGGTTCATGGTAAGGAGCTTAACAAAGAAAACCAAGTTCGCAATGTCCTAGTAAGAGGATCAGTGTTGCTTTCCTTTTTTTTTCGAGTTTGGGAGCAAATCTCTGCAATTAGCACAGCCAAAAAGTGCAAGAGTGCACTATCTCAGATTAGGACGCCTTTCGTGGTGTGGCGAGAGGGCATTTTGGGGCCCGTTTTGATGGCGGAAGTTTTCTGCAGACACTTAGGAAAGTGCCCTGTTTTTGCTGTGCGACCACTATTCTATAGGTTGGTGAAAAGTTATCGTAGAAACTACATCATATGTCTGTGCGCAGAGATATTGGGAGTGACAGAATCATTCTTATTGCATGTTGATGCATAATCGTCACTAGGAAGTGACTGTGTGCTCAAATACCACTCTCGTTAGTTTTGTAGATTTTCCCTTGTGAGGCAGAAGTTATGTTTTTTTGCAGTGATAGAATATTTTGTAGTGTTCTATAATGGCGTCTGAGGCTCTTTCACAGATTGTCACTGAAAAGCCTGACAAGAACAACTTCCAAGCATGGAAGTTAAGAATGATGAATTTCCTTAAGGGAAAAGGCTATTGGGAGTTCATTACTGGAGCTAAACAAGAACTAATTATTCCTAATGTTCCCAATTAGCAGGAGTTGCACGCATTTCAAGGCTAGCATGAGAGAGCCAGAAAAGTTATGTACTAGCTATCTATCAGTATTTTAGATTCTATGATTGTGCATATTTGGGATGCAAGCATGTCGAAGGAGGCATGGGATACTTTAACAAAAATGTAAAGCACAAATACGCAAGCCAAGAAAATGCAGCTCAAGCAGGAGTTGCATAATGTGCAGAGAGAAAACATGAGCATCAATGACTACCACATGAAGGTGAAGAAGATTGCAGATGCACTTGCTTCTATTGGGTCACCAATGGAAGATGATGATTTAGTTTCTGTGACCTTGAATGGTCTAGGAAAGGATTATGCACAATTCTGGACATCCATTGCCATCCGTGAGAATTTTCTTGATTTTAAGGAGTTGATTGCTCTTCTAATTTATGAATAGCAGAAAAATGGTGGTGCATCTTCTTCAGGAGGAACTTAAAAAAGAAGCCATCTTCTACTCAAATGCTGGAAGAGGTAGAGGCAGAGGTAGAGCAAGCCGATTTGGAGGTCATGGTGGATGGCAGAAAGGCCAAAATGCAAATAACAATTTTGAATGCTACTATTGTGGTAAAATGGGTCATATGGTTAAAGACTGCTATAAAAAGCAGAATGACATCATGACTGGAAAATTGCAGCAAGGTAATTATGCATCCTCTAGTAGACAGGGTGATGACAGAAATGAGCATCTGTTTATGGTGCAGCACATGACCAATTCTGTGACAAGTGCAGAAGAAAGCAATGATGTGTGGTATGTTGACTCAGGTGCATCAAACCACATCACAGGTCATGCAGAATGGATACAGGAGGCAAGGAAAATGGAAAGACTAGGATTTGTGGAGACTAGTGATGATACTGCACATCCTATTGTGCAGATTGGTAAAATTCCTTTGTCTATGTAGGATGGAAAAAAGAAATATCTGTCTGATGTATTTCATGTCTCGAATATCACCAAGAACCTGGTTTTTGTTGGCCAAATGGTTGAGCAGGGGTTTCAGGTAAGATTTAATCCTCATGGATGCTTTGTTGACGATATGAAAAATAAAGGTCGCTTGATAGCAAAAGGGAAGAAGAAGGATAGGATGTTTACATTGGATGCGGACATGCCTGAATTGAGTGCAGTAATGTTTGCACATGGGACCGGTGTAGTTGCATATATTGATATCTGGCATAAACGCATTGGTCATGTTAATGTACGATGACTTAAATTAATGCAGGACCAAAATATTGTTGCAGGATTGCCTAAGTTCAAGGTTACAGAAATGCGTAAGGTATGTGAAGTCTGTTGATTTGGAAAACAGGCAAGGAAACCATTTCCTAGACATGTTCAAGACAGTAAGAGGCCATTGGAATTAATCCACTCTGATGTGTGGACTACTAAAGCTGCATCTATTGGAGGCTGCCATTATTTTGTCACTTTTATTGATGACTACAGTAGAAAAGTTTGGGTGTATTTTATGAAAAAGGAAAGTGAAGTGTTTGGGCATTTCAAAGCTTTTAAAGCTATGGTTGAAAACGAAAAAGGCCTGCAAATAAAATGCCTAAGGTCAGATGGAGGGGGGGAGTACCTCTCAAATGAGTTTGCAAGTTTTCTACAGGAGCATGGCATAAAGCAGCAATATTCATGTAGTCATAACCCACAATAAAATGGACTTGCAAAAAGGAAAAACATGCCATGCTCAACAAAAAAGGCCTGCCAGATTATTATTAGGCTGAAGCAATTGCTACAGTAGTCTACATAATGAACAGGACTCCCACCTGCAGTAATACATGGCATGACGCCAGAGGAGAGGTATACTGGTAGGAAACTAGATATTTCTCATTTGAAAGTTTTGGTTGCATTGCCTATGTTCATGTGCCGGATGAGTTGAGATCCAAGTTGGATCCAAAAGCTGAGAAGTGCATCTTTATTGGTTATTCTCTGTAGCAAAAAGGGTATAGATGCTCTAACCCTTCTACTCATAAGTTTACAGCGAGAGAGATGTTTTTGATGAGATGAGTAGCTAGTATTAACCAGTAAATGTGATTGATGATGTAGATGCACAAAATGGTAATGCTGCACAGAATTCATAGCAGCAATCACAAAATAGTAGTGGATCTGTAATGTCGTCTAGCAGCGGTTCACATACTTCGCCATGGATAGGTAGATTGAGATCAGGAGGATTTGCTCAAAGCAATGCAGATAGTGGTATGCAAGTATCACAAAAAGGAAAAGAGAAAGTAGATCAGCCCATAATTGATGTGAATGCAGGTCACTCTTATGTGGATGGTGAATCCAGTGGCTTAGAACAGAGCCTTGATGATGAGTTGGGTATTCCTTCTATTGTTACACCTGGAGTAAGGAAGACAAGGGATGTTTTGAGAGCACCTGGTAGTGAGCCTATTTTGCGCAGGTCTACCAAAGCTAGGTATCCTATGGATAGGTTGAAATATGATGGATTTATAGCCATTCACTATGCCTATATGGTCAAAGTGATACATGAACAGAACCCACTTCTTTTGAGCAAGCCATGGGAAAAGAAAAATGGGAGAAAGCCATGGATGAAGAAATGGATGCCTTGGAAGCAAATGCTACATGGGAATTAGTGCCTTTGCCTAAAGACAAGAATAACACCTATTTCATTAATTTTGGACTTTTTGTGTTGTTTTTGGACGAAGCCCAAAAATCCTTCCCAAATGAAAACTTTACTTTGTGAAAATATCCTTCCCAAATCAAAATTTTACTTTCTGAAAATATTCTTCCCAAATCAAAAGTTCACTTTGTGGCACTATCATATTCACATAAAAATATTGTTTTTTCAATCTATACTTTTGCACCAACATGCAAGAATTTGAAATAATCCTATATTAGAAATTCTAGCTATATCTAAGTTATTTGTTAATTTAATTATTTTTAATATTTTTCCTTGACGTTTTTCCTTGACGTGATAAATTTATAAATCCATGAAAGGAGACTTAAATATTTCATGAAAATAACATTGTCACTCGCAATATGCACAAAATTTTTAAAACTTTTAATAAATAGAAAAAAGACATGATGCCATAAGACCCAAGTTTTGTATTAAACCAAAGAGGTATAATAGCAATTATAGCTATTATTATATGATTACATTGAGAGATGTTGCTCTCACCTAGAGTCTTTATATCCAAAATGATATAGATTGAACATATGTTTACAATTTAAATTGTTGCTCTTAAAGAGCCTCAATTTGTGCCATCTGCATAATTTGACTCCCCATTGTCTTATTGCTCAATGTCATGACAGTCCCTTGCCAGGTGCCATCTGCATAATTTGACTCCCACTTGTCTTGCCAAGCCTTGCCCCTTGGGTGCATTGACTCCCCATTGTCTTATTGCTCAATGCGATAGTCCCTTGCCAGGTGCCATCTGCATTAACTCCCTATTGTCTTGCCAAGCCTTGACCCTTGGGTGACATCCAATGCAAAATACAGGTGCCATCTGCATTAACTCCCACAAGTTATCTTGCCAAGCCTTGCCCCTTGGGTGCATTGACTCCCCATTGTCTTATTGCTCAATGTGATAGTCCCTTGCCAGGTGCCATTTGCATTAACTCCCTATTGTCTTAGCAAGCCTTGACCCTTGGGTGACATCCAGTGCATATTTTGACTCTCATTTGACATAGGAGGTGATGACTCTGATTATAATTGTCTTGGATTGGCTTCTTGCCTAGTACCCAAATAAAGTCCTTCAATGGACTTCAATACAAAGCTTTAATCATGGACATTCTTCATTTGCGTTGTCTCCTTCTACTTCCTCCATGGCGAGCATCCTTAAAAATTCGTGTATATGCAAAATAGTTTGTTGTGGTATTTTTATTTTTCCTTCTACCTCATATCCCATGTGCTTCTTTGATTTCTTTTCCCTTGAATGCCAAGACACTATGATTGTCTCCGTCAAAACTTGAGAGACCGCTTCATCATTTGGGACCCACTCCTTCATTATACAATTAGTATACAATGTGTTGTTATCCATACCTACCCTTTGGCTCATACCATACCGCTGTAAATGTTGTAGCTCTCCCTTGGTCATCTCTTTGCACATCAACTACTTTTGCAACCCAAAACTTCACATTTTCATATTCATCATCCGATGGCCGAACCACAACAAAACAATCGACCTCTATATCTACTTGTGGCATAAACTCTCTCTTCTTCGGTCCACAATATGGATGTGGGAGTAATGATACAAATTCATTTTCAAAGACTGGAGCTGGGCGCAAATCGTTATGAGCATTTGGCCAAAGCATATTGCATTCTTCCTTGACATCCTTTGAGCCTCACATTCTCTCAAGGTCCTTTATTAAATTTCGTGTCTTGTTAATTACAGTGGTAGTGTGTTCTCTCCAAGTAGGCTTCCAATCAGGATATCTCCGGAGCATTTCCTCTTTGTATGTAATAAATGCTTTTAATCCTTCTATTTCACAGTTAGACCTCTCATTGAATTCTTGTATAGGAGCCCATGTTGGATACCTTTCCTTGCTGGGAATTGAAGTTAAGAGACTGTAAGATGCTTCAGGTTCCCATTTTGTATCATGAGAATACTGTTGCCATTGCATTACGGGTTTTTCATCTTTTAAAAAAAAATGAAAGTAGTGTGGATTGGTATGACCTATCAATGCATCACCACCTGTTTGTATGAAAGGTAGAATGAAGCTCTTCCAATCATACATTCTTTCGAGCCTCTCACATATTGTACTTTCCTTGCGACCACCAACTTGCCTGCCACATCTTCTTATCAAGTCATCTATTGTCTCCACATCCTTGCATTTAAGCTCCCTTGAGACTGTGCTAAAAACCTGATCGATATCCTCATGTGTATGCCCAACATACAAAAATCCACATTCGATCTCATTGAAGATTCGATGAGCAACTAGCATGGAGCAGAATGCAAACATGACTACATTCTTATTTTCTCGCCAGCAATTATCAACTTGTATTCTCAAAGTCGGTGGTAAGTGACCTTTTTCTGCATGTACATTGCGAATTGCCTTCATAATAGATGTTACAACTTGATTGCTATCATGTAGATGCAAGGAATCAATCCATATATCTGCAAAGAACTTAATTCCATGCACTAACACTCCACATAGATGTGTCTTTAGAAAGTGCTTTCCTTGTAATTTAGGTGGAGTGGCAACAAAACGAGGCAATGTTGTTGTATTTTGATCCATGCCATCTACAATAAGGCACATGTAGTCATCGGGATGCAAAATAGCTTGCTCCTTCCAAAATGCATATTTTTTTCTGGAATGTCGAATAAGGTCATGATAAAAATTTCGGTTTTTCCCTTTGATTTGGACATGTTGCACTCTCAATCGCTCGCTTTAAATCATCACAGACATTGCACTTTGACATTTTTTGCCTCCTTGGGATTTTAACATATCCAAAGTTCTTCTTCCAAAGAGTATACAAAGTATGAGAAGAAGCTACGGCATCCCCTCTTTGCCTTTGCTTTTTTGCAATAGAATCAAATACTTCGAGCTTTGTCAAGCCCATTGAAAGGTGCATTTCAGTGATCGCGTCACCGTTAGGGAGTTTGGTAGATATATGTGGTTGAGGTAAAGCATTTTCATGTATGAAGTCTTGCAAAATTGCTGCTGTCCTAACAGTTGAGATTCTTGATTTGGACCTTCCTCTATTACCGTGAATGCTAAATTTGTTGTCGCCCTTGGCCTTGGTGACTAAATCCCAATATGTACCATGGGATAATCCAGTAATATTGCGATATGCCTTATTGCAAATCCTTTTTCCATTTACGAGAGGTTTTACCTTTTGTCTTGAACTTAGCTTTTTATTGCCATTCTGAAGAAAGCAAGAGAGACTTGTGAGAAGGTATTCATTTCTTTCGCTTCCTCTTCTTTGCCACACGTGTCCTCTACATTCCCTGATGTCTGCAAGATCAATGAAGTGCATACATCTTCGCTTGCAACATAGATATCCCAATGCATTTAACATGTTCTCCTCCTTCATTACTCTCTTCCTCTTTGGTTGCTTTTGTGGATCTGCTTGGATTCGCTTTCTCTTCATGCATATGTATGACCATTTTTGTTCCTCGTGCACGTTGTTATCTGTATTTATGCACTTCTTCTCCTCACATTTGTTTGTAACCAAGCATCCATGATTGGTCGTTGCATCCTTGGCCATATCACAATCAAAGTTAAATATTGAATAATCCTCTGTTGATCTCATCCTCGTTTTTAACATACTCTTAGGACCATTCAATGAATTCAATATTCTATGAGAGTATTGAGAACCTTGAAACTCTTCCACTCCTGAGAGAACATCACTCATTGGGACATCTTGCATGGCTTTCACAAATCCACAAGCTTGATTGACACCAGGTTTGTTAATATGCATGAACTCATCCATACTTGACAAGACATCGCTATTGAAACCTTTGCCCTTCTCACTATGTAAGAATTCATCCACCCTAGATAAGGCTTCGCTTCTAAAATCATTTTGTTTCTCGGAACCAATGAACTCATCCACTCCAGATAAGATGTCACTTCTATAATTGAGTATATTGAAATCATCCACATTTGAAGTGATAGAGCCTGGCACATGGGCACGCTTTTTAGGTCCTTTGATATTGTAGTATACCTTGTCTTTATCATTGAAAACCACGTGCCTCTTTCTCATGTTTAAAAATTGCATGCTCCATCTCATATTCTTGCCTACCTCATAGTAGGGATCACATAAGGATGTTATGTTATCAACCATACCATCATCAGTAACTTTTAAAATCCTCATCTGTGCAAATGACCATTGCTCCACTTGTTCAAATCCCAATACTTCACCTTCTGCGACAGTCTTATTTGCAAATGATCTCATTTGTAAAATGTCCCCTATAGTAAAATCCAAGGTGGTGCACTTTGTATTCTTGATAATGTCTGTTGCATAAGTCTCATCTTTGTCCCATGCTATAAATGATTTTTTGGATGTATTGTAGGGCATAACATCTCCAAGTGTTTCCATATCTCCACATTTATACTTTAGCTCAACATGTGCGCTATGAATCTTTGATACAGTAACTGCCACCTTATCTTTGCCAAGTCTTCGAAAGTGGTAAACTGAATTGGGATCACTATCATGGATTGTAGCAAATGCAACTACTTCTCTTTTGCTACATAAAATCACATCCATCCCTGGAACAAAATCTATAGCCATCTCCTTTGTGAGAGTCCTTCGCAAGCAAGCTGCAGTAGCAACAATTACATAAATATTAGTCTCTTTTAAATAATCTACTCATTTATTATAATTTTTAATAAGTACTTAATTTATTGGTGGGAGAAGTTATCCGATTCTTAGCAGCGTGTTTTTTTACGGATGTGCATGACATGAGCAAAAATAGTATTTAATGCTCGATCAACCATGCAAAGGATATCCGATGGTCACAACAATTTTCATACGCATCAACCTAGGTGATATTGAAATGTTCTAAAAGAGGCACACCCATCCGATAAGTACTTGGTCAGATAACACACCTAAGGGCGTGTTTTTTTATGGATGTCCATATCACTAGGGAAAAATGGTGTATAATGCGTGATCGACCATGCAAAGCATATTCGATGGTGACAATACTTTGCACGCACCTCAATGTAGTTGAAATAGACTTGTGTGCAAAGTGGAGCCCCCATGCGATAAGTACTTATTTGAATAACACACCTACGACCGTGTTTTTATATGGTTGTGCATGACACAAAGGCAAAAATGGTGTTTTATGCTTGATCGACAATGCAAAGCATATCCGATGGGCACAATACTTTGCACACACCTTCAACTAGGTAGAATTAACTTAAATGCAAAGTGGCATTCCCATCGCATAAGTACTTGATCAGATAACACACCTAGCAGCGTGTTTTTTTACGGATGTGCATGACACTAAGGCAAAAATGGTATTTAATGCTCAATCGACCATGCACGGCATATCCGATGGGCACAATACTTTTCCTACACCTTAACCTAGGTGGTATTGAAATGTTCTCAAAGAGGCACACTCATCCGATAAGTACTTGGTCAGATAACATACCTAAGGGCATGTTTTTTTGTGGATGTGCATATCACTACGGGAAAAACGTTGTATAATGCGTAATCGACCATGCAGAGCATATCCTATGGTGACAATACTTTGCACGCATCTCAACCTAGTTGAAACGGACTTGCATGCAAACTAGAGCTCCCATCCGATAAGTACTTGTTTGATTAACACACTTAGGACCGTGTTTTTTCATGGTTGTGCATGACACTAAGGCAAAAACGGTGTTTTATGCTTGATTGACAATGCAAAGCATATCCGATGGGCACAATACTTTGCACACACCTTCAACTAGGTGGAATTGACTTACATGCAAAGTGGCACTCCCATCTCATAAGTGCTTGATCGGATAACATACCCTGCAGCGTGTGTTTTTACGGATGTGCATGACACGAGCAAAAATAGTATTTAATGCTCGATCGACCATGCAAAGGATATCCGATGGTCACAACACTTTTTGTACGCCTCAACCTAGGTTGTATTGAAATGTTCTCAAAGAGGCACACCCATCCGATAAGTACTTGGTTAGATAACACACCTAAGGGCGTGTTTTTTTGTGGATGTGCCTATCACTAGAGAAAACATGGTGTATAAGGCGTAATCAACCATGCAGAACATATCCGATGGTGATAATAATTTGCACGCACCTCAACGTAGTTGAAACAGACTTGCGTGCAAAGTGGAGCCCCCATCCGATAAGTACTTGTTTGAATAACACACCTAGGACCGTGTTTTTTCATGGTTGTGCATGACACTAAGGCAAAAATGGTGTTTTATGCTTGATCGACAATGCAAAGCATATCCGATGGGCACAATACTTTGCACACACCTTCAAATAGTTAGAATTGACTTACATGCAAAATGGCATGCCCATCCCATAAGTGCTTGATCGGATAACATACCTAGCAGTGTGTTTTTTAACGAATGTGCATGACACTAGAGCAAAAATAGTATTTAATGCTCGATCAACCATGCAAAGGATATCCAATGGGCACAACACTTTTCATAGTTGAAACAGACTTGTGTGCAAAGTGGAGCCCCCATCCGATAAGTACTTGTTTGATTAACACACCTAAGACCGTGTTTTTTCATGGTTGTGCATGACACTAAGGCAAAAATGTTGTTTTATGCTTGATCGACAATGCAAAGCATATCCGATGGGCACAATACTTTGCACACACCTTCAACAAGTGGAATTGACTTACCTGCAAAGTGGCACTCCTATCCCATAAGTGCTTGATCGGATAACATACCTAGCAGCGTGTTTTTTTACGGATGTGCATGACACTAGAGCAAAAATAGTATTTATTGCTCGATCGATCATGCAAAGGATATCTGATGGGCACAACACTTTGCATACGCCTAAACCTAGGTGGTATTGGAATGTTCTCAAAGAGGCACACCCATCCGATAAGTACTTGGTCAGATAACACACCTAAGGTTGTGTTTTTTTACGGATGTGCATATCACTCGGGAAAAAATGGTGTATAATGCATGATCGACCATGCAAAGCATATCCATGGTGACAATACTTTGCACGCAGCTCAACGTAGTTGAAACGGACTTGCGTGCAAAGTGGAGCCCCCATCCGATAAGTACTTGTTTGAATAACACACCTAGGGCTATGTTTTTATATGGTTGTGCATGACACTAAGGCAAAAACGGTGTTTTATGCTTGATCCACAATGCAAAGCATATCCAATGGGCACAATACTTTGCACACACCTTCAACCAGGTGGAATTGACTTGCATGCAAAGTGGCATTCCCATCGCATAAGTACTTGATCGGATAACACACCTAGCAGCATGTTTTTTTTACGGATGTGCATGACACTAAGGCAAAACTGGTATTTAATGCTCGATAGACCATGCAAAGCATATCCGATGGGAAAAATACTTTTCCTACACCTTAACCTAAATGGTATTGAAATGTTCTCAAAGAGGCACACCCATCCGATAAGTACTTGGTCAGATAACATACCTAAGGGCGTGTTTTTTTGCATATGTGCATATCACTAGGGGAAGAATGTTGTATAATGCGTAATCGACCATGCAGAGCATATCCGATGGTGAAAATACTTTGCACGCATCTCAACCTAGTTGAAATGGACTTGCGTGAAAAGTGGAGCCCCCATCCAATAAGTACTTGTTTGATTAACACACTTAGGACCGTGTTTTTTCATGGTTGTGCATGACACTAAGCCAAAAACGGGGTTTTATGCTTGATCGACAATGCAAAGCATATCCAATGGGCACAATACTTTGCACACACCTTCAACTAGGTGGAATTGACTTACATGCAAAGTGGCACGCCCATCCCATAAGTGCTTGATTGGATAACATACCTAGTAGCATGTTTTTTAACGGATGTGCATGAAGATGGGCGTGCCACTTTGCATGTAAGTCAATTCCACCTAGTTGAAGGTGTGTGCAAAGTATTGTGCCCATCGGATATGCTTTGCATTGTCGATCAAGCATAAAACACCGTTTTTGCCTTAGTGTCATGCACAACCATGAAAAAACACGGTCCTAGGTGTGTTATTCAAACAAGTACTTATCGGATGGGGGATCCACTTTGCATGCAAGTCCTTTTAAACTATGTTGAGGTGCATGCAAAGTATTGTCACCATCGGATATGATTTGCAGGGTCGATCACGCATTATACACCGTTTTTTCCCTAGTGGTATGCACATCCGCAAAAAAACATGCCCTTAGGTGTGTTATCTGACCAAGTACTTATCAGATGGGTGTGCCTCTTTGAGAACATTTCAATACCACCTAGGTTTAGGCATAGGAAAATTGTTATGCCCATCGGATATCCTTTGCATGGTCGATCGAGCATTAAATACTATTTTTGCTCTAGTGTCATGCACATCTGTAAAAAAACACGCTGCTAGGTATGTTATCCGATCAAGCACTTATGGGATGGGAGTGCCACTTTGCATTTAAGTCAATTCCACCTAGTTGAAGGTGTGTGCAAAGTATTGTGCCCATCGTATATGCTTTGCATTGTCGATCAAGCATAAAACACCGTTTTTGCCTTAGTGTCATTCACAACCATGAAAAAACACGGTCCTAAGTGTGTTAATCAAATAAGTACTTATCGGATGGGGGCTCCAGTTTGCACGCAAGTCTGTTCCAACTAGGTTGAGATGGTGCAAAGTATTGTCACCATCGGATATGCTCTGCATGGTCGATTATTCATTATACAACATTTTTCCCGTAGTGATATGCACATTCATAAAAAAACACACCCTTAGGTATGTTATCTAACCAAGTACTTATCGGATGGGTGTGCCTCTTTGACAAAATTTCAATACCACCTAGGTTAAGGTGTAGGAAAAGTATTGTGCCCATCGGATATGCTTTGCATGGTCGATCGAGCATTAAATTCCATTTTTGCCTTAGTGTCATGCACATCCATAAAAAAACACGCTGCTAGGTGTGTTATCCGATCAAGTACTTATGCGATGGGAATGCCACTTTGCATGTAAGTCAATTCCACCTAGTTGAAGGTGTGTGCAAAGTATTGTGCCCATCAGATATGCTTTGCATTGTCGATCAAGCATAAAACACCGTTTTTGCCTTTGTGTCATGCACAACCATATAAAAACACGGCCGTAGGTGTGTTATTCAAATAAGTACTTATCGAATGGGGGCTCCACTTTGCACGCAAGTCCATTTCAACTACATTGAGGTGCATGCAAAGCATTGTCACCATCAGATATGCTTTTCATGGTCGATCACGCATTATACACCATTTTTTCCCTAGTGATATGGACATCCGCAAAAAAACACGCCCTTAGGTGTGTTATCTGACCAAGTACTTATCGGATGGGTGTGCCTCTTTGAGAACATTTCAATACCACCTAGGTTGAGGTGTACGAAAAGTGTTGTGCCCATTGGATATCCTTTGCATGGTCGATCAAGCATTAAATACTATTTTTGCTCTAGTGTCATGCACATCCGTAAAAAGCCATGCTGCTAGGTATGTTATCCAATCAAGCACTTATGGGATGGGCATGCCACTTTGCATGTAAGTCAATTACACCTAGTTGAAGGTTTGTGCAGAGTATTGTGCCCATCGGATATGCTTTGCATTGTCGATCAAGCATAAAACACCGTTTTTGCCTTAGTGTCATGCACAACCATGAAAAAACACGGTCCTAGGTGTGTTATTCAAACAAGTACTTATCGGATGTTGGATCCAGTTTGCACGCAAGTCTGTTTCAACTATGTTGAGGTGCGTACAAAGTATTGTCACCATCGGATATACTTTGCATGGTCGATCACGCATTATACACCATTTTTTGTTTAGTGATATGCACATCTGCAAAAAAACACACCCTTAGGTGTGTTATCTAACCAAGTACTTATTGACTCTTTGAGAACATTTCAATACCACCTAGGTTGAGGTGTATGAAAAGTGTTGTGCCCATCGGATATCCTTTGCATGGTCGATTGAGCATTAAATACTATTTTTGCTCTAGTGTCATGCACATCCGCAAAAAAACATGCCCTTAGGTATGTTATCTGACCAAGTACTTATCGGATGGGTGTGCCTCTTTAAAAACATATCAATACCACCTAGGTTGTGGTGTAGGAAAAGTGTTGTGCCCATCGAATATCCTTTGCATGGTTGATCGAGCATTAAATACTATTTTTGCTCTAGTGTCATGCACATCCATAAAAAAACATGCTGCTAGGTATATTATCCGATCAAGCACTTATGGGATGGGCGTGCCACTTTGCATGTAAGTCAATCCCACCTAGTTGAAGGTGTGTGCAAAGTATTGTGCCCATCGGATATGCTTTGCATTGTTAATCAAGCATAAAACTCCGTTTCTGCCTTAGTGTCAAGCACATTTGTAAAAAACACAGTCCTAGGTGTGGTATCGGATCAAGTACTTATCTAACCGACACGCCACTTTTCATGCAACTCAATAACACCTAGGTTGAGGTGGGTGCAAAGTATTGTGCCCATCGGATGTACTTTGCATGATATATCATGTATTAAACTTCATTTGTGCCTCAATGTCATGCACAACCATAAAAAAACACGCTTTTAGGTGTGTTATCCGACCAACTGCTTATCAGATGGGTGTACCACTTTGCATGCAATGCAATACCACAATTGTTGTGACTCATGCAAAGTATTGTGCCCATCGGATATGCTTTGCATTGTCGAACAAGCATTAAACACTGTTTTGGCCTTAGTGTCATGCACAACCGTCAAAAAACGCGGTCCTAGATGTGTTATTCGACTAAGTACTTATGGGATGGGCGCACCACTTTGCATGTAAGTCAATAATACCTAGGTTGAGATGTGTGCATAGTATTGTGATGATCGCATATGCGTTGCATTGTCGATTAAGCATAAATCAGCATTTTTGCCTTAGTGTCATGGTCAACAACCAATAAAAAACATGGTCCTAGGTGTGATATTCTAAAGAGTACTTGTCACAGATGGGGGAGCCACTTTGCAAGAAAGTCAATTTTAACTAGATTGATGTGCGTGCACAGTATTGTGTCTATCGGTTATGCTTTGCATGGGGGATCACACATTATACACCATTTTTCCCCTAGTGTTATGCACATCCATCAAAGAACACGCTCTTAATAGGTATATTATCATACTAAGTACTTATTGAATGGGTGTTCCACTTTGCATGGAATACCATACCGCCGCTTTTGAGGCATGTGCAAAGTATTGTGCCCATCGGATATGCTTTACATGGTAGATTGAGTATTAAATACCGTTTTTGGCCTTGGTGTCATGTACAATCGTCAAAAAACACAATCGTAGGTGTATTTTTCAAACAAGTACTTATCGGATGGGGATGCCACTTTGCACACAAGTCAATACTGCCTAGGTTGAGGAACGTGCAAAGTCTTGTGTTCATTGGATATGCTTTGCATAGTCGATCTCACATTATACACCATTTTGTTCCTAGTGTTATGCACAATCGTCATAAAATACGTTTGGAGGTGTGTTATCCAAACAAGTACTTATGGGATGGGTGGACCACTTTGTATGCAAGTCAATACGACCTAGGTTGAGGCGTGTACAAAGTTTTGTGCCCATCAGAGAAATGTAGATGCGATAATATTAGAAAATTCTCAGTATGTGTATATGTGTGTGTGTGTGTGGCAACAATTTTGATACAACAAAGTAAACACCTAGTGCACAAATTATGCACTTCATACCTTGAGTAAATAAGCTTGTTGATGAGGATAAATACGCCCTTGAATAAAAGCACAGTTGTTGTATGACCACAATGGGATCGCTTTGACACGTGTGATTTTGCCCACATGTAAGTTTGCAAATAGTATGAAAAATCATATAATAATATATTAACAGTTTGCAAATGTGTATAGCAAGTGAGTAATGGGAAGTGGAAGTGGGAGTGAGGAGGGAGGAGTGGAATGGGAGAGGGAAGTAATAGGGGTGTATGATAATAAGTATAAAAAATAGTATAATAATATATTAATAGTTTTCAAATGGCAAGTGAGTAATGGGAAGTGGAAGTGAGAGTGGGGAGGGAAGAATGGAATGGGAGAGGGAAAGGTAATAGGGGAGTAGGATAATAAGGGAGTGAAATGAGTGAGGGGAGTTAATAGGGGATGAAAAAGAGGAGGGTGAGATGGGGAAATATGGGATTTTGGGAAATGGGAGGAGTATGGGACGTGGTGGAACTGTGGGATGGGAGTGGTGGCAATGGGGGAGGAAGAAGAAATGGATGGGGGGAGGGCTAATGGAAGATTGGGATGAGGGATGGGGGTCCAATGGGAGAGGGGGAGTAATGGGAGCCAATGGGAGAGGGGATAAATGAAAAGCCAATAGGAGAGAGGGGAGGAATGGAAAGCCAATAGGAGAGGAGGAGGAAAACCTAATTTTTCTTATATATAATCTTCCTTCTTCATTCATTCTCCCCTCATTTCATTCATTGAAGCAAGAAAGCAAGGACGATCAAGAAAGCAAGGAAGGAAGAGCAAGAAAGCAAGAAAGATCAAACTTACAAACTTTTTCCAGGTACTTGCAAATTTTTTGATTAATTCTTTATCTAGATTTTTTTTAAAAATTTTGAAGAGAGAGAAATTAGAGAGAGAAAGGTTTCTGCCAGGAGGGGAGGAGAAGGAGAGGATGGAGGGGCAGGAGGGGAGGGAGGGGGAGGGGAGGGAGAGGCAGGGGCGGGGTCAAGGGGGGGAGGAGGGAGGAGGGGAGCCGGGTAGGGAGGGGGGAAGGAGGGAGGGGCGAGGGCGAGGGTGGGGTCGAGGGAGGGAGGGAGGGGGGGTTCTAACGGGGTTGAGGGAGGTAGGGAGGAGGGGGGGAGGGAAGGGCAGGGGCGGGGGGGGGGGGAGGGGGAGGGAGGGAGGGAGGGGGGGCAGGGGGGTCTTGGTAGGGAGGGGGTGGAGCCGGGTGGGGGAGGGAAGGGGGGGGAAGGGGGGGGCGAGCTAGCGGCCGCGGGGGTGGAGGGGGGGAAGGGGGGCGGGGGGGAAGGGGGAGGGGGGGGGCTGGCGGCCGCGAGCCCCCCTTGGAGGAAGGAAGGCAGGTGGGGGGGAAGGGGGGGCACAGTCGCCAGACCCCCCTAGAGGGAGGCGGGGGGAAGGGGGGGCGGGCTGGCGGCCACGATCACCAGCCCCCCCTGGAGGGGGGAAGGGGGGAGAGGGGGAGGGGGGGAAGGGGGGCGGGGTGGGAAGGGGGGGTGGGGGGGCTGGCGGCCGCGGTCGCCCCCTGAGGGCGGGGGGGGGAAAGGGGGGGGGCACGCTAGAGCCCCCCTTGGACGGGGGGGGGGGGGGGGGGGCTAGCGGCTTCGGCCGCGGTCGCCAGACCCCCCTGGAGGGGGGCAGGGGGGGAAGGGGGGGCAGGCTGGCAGCCGTAGCTGCCAACCCCCCCTGGAGGGGGGGAACGGGGGCGGGGGCTGCCCTTGGAGGGGGGGAATGGGGGGGGCAGGGGGGGAAGGGGGGGCTGGCAGCCGCCGAGGGGAAGGGGGGCGGGGGGAAGGGGGGGTGGGGGGGGCTGGCGGCCCCCCTTGAAGGGGGGCGGGGGGGAAGGGGGGGCGGTCTAGGGGGCGGGGGGAAGGGGGGGGCTCGCGGCCGCCAAACCCCCTGGAGGGGGAAGGGGGGGCTGGTGGCCACAGCCACCAACCCCCCTGGAGGGGGGGAAGGGGGGCGGGGCGAGAAGGGGGGTGGGGGGGCTAGCGACCGCGGCCACCAGACCCTCCTGGAGGGGGGCGGGGGGGGAAGGGGGGGCAGGCTGGCGCCAGCCCTCCTAGAGTGGGGGAAGGGGGAAGGGGGGTGGGGGGGTGGGGGGCTGGCGGCCACGGCCGCCACACCCCCCTAGAGGGGGCGGGGGGGGGAAGGGGGGGTGGGGGGTGACCGGGAAGGGGGGGAAGGGGAGCGGAGGGGGGGGAGCGGAGGGGAGGGGGGGAGGAGTCGAGGGAGGGAGAGGGGGGTAGTGGGGGGGAGGGGAGCCGGGTGGGGGAGGGAGGGAGGGAGGGAGGGGGGGTAAGGGCGGGAGGGAGGGGCGGGGGCGGGGTCGAGAGGGGGGAGGAGAAGTGAGGGGGTAGGGGGGTCCCCTGGAGGAGCGGAGCGGAGGGAGGGGGAGGGGGAGCGGGAGCGGGGGGGAGGGGAAGGGAGGGGGAGGGGTGGGAGGGGGGGGAGCGGGAGCGGAGGGGAGGGGAAGGGAGGGGGTGGGGGGGGAGGGGCGGGAGGGGGGGCGGGCGGGAGCAGAGGGGAGGGGGGGAGGGGAGGGAGGGAGCAGGAGCGGAGGGGATGGGGGGGAGGGGTCGAGGGGTCAAGGGAGGGAGAGGGGGGGAGGGGTTCTGGCGGCGAACGGAGGGGAGGGGAGGGGGGAGGGCGGGGTCGAGGGAGGGAGGGAGGGGGGGAGGGGAGTGGAAGGAGAGAGAGGGGAGAGAGAGGGAGAGAGAGAGAGGGAGAGAGAGGAGGGAGCCAAAGGAGAGAGAAGGGAGAGGAGGGAGGGGAGTGAGAGAGAGAGAGAGTGAGGGGAGGGAGAGAGAAAGAGAGAGAGAGAGAGAGAGTGAGGAGAGGGAGAGAGAAAGAGAGAGAGAGTGAGGGGGAAGGTATGGGAGAGAGAGAGAGAGAGAGTGAGGGAGAGAGAAACAAGGGAGTAGAGGGAGAGAGGTCGAATTCTTACAAGAGCGACAAATGAGATTTGACTTAGGAAAAGAATGAAAGGGACTTACCAGAAGAAAGTATCAAGAAGAATGTTGAACACAAATTTGAATTCTTACAACTAAGAGTAGAAGTATCATGAGCAAGAGTGACAAATAAGATTCTTGCTCAAATAAGATTTGACTTACTATCACGAGCAAGAGCGACAAATAAGATTCTTGCTCAAATAAGATTACTATCACAAGCAAGAGCGACAAATAAGATTTGACTTACTATCATGAGCAAGAGCGACAAATAAGATTTGACTTACGAGAAGAATGAAAGGGACTTACGAGAAGAAAGTATTAAGAAGAATGTTGAACACAAATTTGAATTCAAAAGGAACGTACGAGAAGAAAGTATAAGAAGAATATTGAACACAAATTTGAATTCAAATTTATAATGAATTCAAATTTCCCTCTCTTTTTTGAAAATTCAAATTTATGCGTAGGAGGAGTGGGCTAGTTTTTCTTATATATACTCTTCTTTCCATTCATTCATTCTCACTCTCTCCTCATTTCATTGAAGCAACCAAGAGCTAAAGAGAAAGGATAAGCGGAGACTTACCTTTTTCACTTTTTCCAGGTACTTGCATTCTTTTTCATTCGTCTTGTAATTCTTTTTCTTTACTTACAATTCTTTTTCAATTAGTTTCTTGTTAAAGTTTTTGAGTTCTATTTCTTAAAATTCGTCTTGCAATTCTTTTTCTTTACTTACAATTCTTTTTCAATTAGTTTATTGTTAAAGTTTTTGAGGAGGGGGGTCTTTTAGAAGGCATTACAATTCTTTTTAAATTAGCTTCTTATTTGAGTTTTTGAGTTCTATTTTAATTAGTTTCTTATTTATGTTTGAGTTTGTAAATTTGAGAAATCAGAGAGAATAGGGAGGGAGAGAAAGAGAGAGGAGAGAGGAGAGAGGGAAAGAGAGAAATTAAGAGAGAGAAGAGGGGCTCTTGGCGGCTGTGGCCGCCAAAGGGAGAGAGAGAATAGAAATGAGAGAGAGAATGAGAAATGAGAGGAGCAGGGAGGGAGAGAAAGAGAGAGAGGAGAGAGGGAGAGAGAGAGAGAGATTCACAGAGAGAAGAGGGGCTCCTTAAATGAGAGAGAAGAGTAGGGAGGGAAACAAAGAGAGAGGAGAGAGGGGGAGAGAGATTAAGAGAGAGAAGAGGGTCTCCTGGCAGTCGTGGCTGCTTGAGGGAGGGAGAGAGTAGGGAGAGAGAGGGAGAGAGAGAGAGAAAGAGAGAGAGGGAGAGGACCTTTTACCATTTACCAAGAAGTTTATCAGTGGGCAGATTGCATGAGTAGATATCAGTGGACAGATTACATATATCAGTGGATAGATTACATGTCATGGGACATATTGGAGCTTGATGATTATTGGTTATTTTTATTGCATTTGTATAAATATTTAAGCTCATTTATTGTCATAAAAAACCTTGTAAAGCCTTCTATGCTATTTTTTACATTTACGCCTTGTAATAAACCCGACCATCCCAACCATTCATTATTTAATGAGTATCAGTGGGCTGCATAAGTGGATATCAGTGGAACAGTTTTTAGTGGGTAGATTGCATCAGTTGGGTATCAGTGCATAGATATCAATGGATGGACAGATTACATGTCATCATGAAGATTGAAGCTTTATGACCAGAGGGCAAATTAATGGATGGACAGATTACATGTCTTCAAGAAGATTGAAGCTTTATCACTAGACGACATTTTATATTATTGTAAAGCTTTATTGGCTAATTTTTTTACATTTGTACAGTTATTTAAGCCTTGTAAAGCCTTCTAGGCTATTTCCCACATTTATTGCCATATGAAGCCTTGTAAAGCCTTTTGGGCTATTTCCCACATTTATTGTATCAAGCATTGTATATTGTACTTTACTTGTATGTATCTAAATTCTTCATTATCCTTTCTTGTAGGATTATGGAGCAATCAACTAATGTGGTGGCTATCCTAAATGACTCTGAGATTAGAGAATGGGTTTCTGATGTCACTTTGAATTTGAAAGGAAAGGAATATAGCCCCAGTGGCTTTAATAGGTGGACTTGATATCACATGGGCACAAGAGCTTGGTTTCTTCATCAAAAGGAACAGAGACTCTTTCTACTTATGTCAAAAAGGGAGTTCAATGGTGTTGAAGATCCATGGGATGCTACTTTCTTTAAAAAAGATATGACTTCAAGCCTTGTAGTAGGCATAATGATAGAGCCAAAAGAGACTTTTATGGATATTTTTACAAAGAGTTCAAATCCTGAAGTTGGCGGTCTTCATTTTGTTGTGTCAAGGAGAAACTCAAAGACCTTTGTGATGCCTCCTCCTCAACCATCAAAGTTTCCAGAGCTGCAAAGTGCATTGGAGTCTCTTTCATATACTTGGGAGCAATTTCCTAGTGTGGTGGCAAAAAGGATGCATGCAAAGATAATGTTTGAGTACTTTCAAGATGCACAATGTGCTCCTCATATTCAAGGATCTTCACATGAAGGAGATCAAAAAGCTCAGACTTCAATGCACGGACAAGAAGAATAGGCACACTGTCACAAATGTGTAGAACATGACCACAAACTTCTTGAGCAAGAAATGGTGGATGTAACTAAGGATGATGAAACACAAGCCTTGAGTGCACGAGAATTAAAAAAAATTGAAGAAGATCAAGGTCGATCCATTGCAGTTATGCTAGAAGCTCTTGCTAGCAAACCACGACGTGAAATGTAAAAGGCTAGTACTACAAGAGCCACGGCTCCAAGCAGTAAAAAAAGGCATCGTCCCACTGTAGAGAGAGATAATGTGGATGAAAAATGGTTAAAAGAAGAGAAAGATGAAGAAGACTCAAAACCCAAGGCTGAAGATGATCAGGATGAACTCACATCAATCAAAAATCTTAATCTGCATCTTAATAAAGCAGTTACAGTTGATGATGTGGGATATATTTGGGGTCAAAGGACGTGGTTTGTGAATGCCAAAGGTGTGGAAACTACAGCTGTCTTTACTAATAGCCGAAGCCTTAATATATCCTATGCACTGCAAATATATGAGGCTTTGAGAGATGGTAAGAAACCTATGGCAAGCAATGTGGTCTTGCGCCCAATAATGTTTTGTCCAATCAAAAATAGTTTTCTGGATTAAATAACATTTACAGGGCCTACACATTTTGAGGAAACCTTCAGTCGATTCTTTAAAGACACTCTTAAAAATATTCCACATGAACAAGGCAAAGAGGCACAAGGTGAGAATATGCTAAAGGAAGCAAAGAAGGAATTCCTCCTTCGTTGCAGATTCCAGCCCATTGATGGTCAACATTGGGCTTATGCTTGTAATCAGATCGCAAAGGAAGCAAAGGAGGTCAAAAGACTCACTTCAGAACAATTTGCAAAGATAAGTTCATTCCATTATTATCCTGCAACAATCTGTATATTCAAGCATGAGATCAAGTATTTGATTGAGTCCAAAAGACCTAATCATTATGTCCATGGAAAGCATAAAATATCCTCAACATCAGAGGTCTTACAGAAGGCAAGGGTTATATGGACAACATTTGGTTCTCCAAATCCTGATTTGAAGCGAAAGGTCACAAAAGCAGACGCCGACACACTCATGAACTTCTATACTTCTTTGAGTGCAGTTGTGCCTAGGGGAACTCAAGAGCGGAGAAGAAAGTATGACAAGCCTTAAGGTGCTGAGGGATAGATATGCCGACTACACTTCTATCATATTTCATCCTATTGAAGTGTTCAATGAGATGCTTGAAACGTGCATTGCTTGTGAGCGTGGACAGTTGACCTATGAAGCTCCTTTGTTTATCTCTGGAAAGTCAAAGGTAATGGATAAGAAGGAGTTGACGGCAAGGATGTGGAGGCCTATGGTAGCACAAAAAATTTTAAAGAAAGAATGGTTTTTTGGAAAGAAAGACAAAGACCATTGCATGGAAGAATGCATCAATGTACAGGTGAGGCGTGATGCAGTGTATAGTGCCATTAAGTATTTGCTGTTAGAGAAACAAATTCCACTTACTCATTGTAACATTGACTATAATGTGGTCAAGCATATAGCTTCTTTGTCAACACCCAAGGTAAAGCTATGGGCAAATAGGTGGATTAAAAAGGACGAAGATGGGTCAGAAATAGTAACCTCTTATATGAGAAAAGAAATCCTACAACGGGTGGTTGCATATGTGGAAAGATTAATCAGCGAGATAAGGATGTCGATAGATATGCACCAAAGCTTTCAATTCAATGTAGAGGTTACGGTAGAGTCTGGAAAGCTTGTGAACTTTAGGGGAGTCTCAGAAGATGACTTCTTCAAGAATGAGTCAGCATGGGATAAGCCACAACTATTCTTTATCAATGAAGTTTCTAGTGATGATATCCATAACTTCATTGATAGAATAGTATATACCACCATTAGCAAAGTGGCAATTTGCAACATTGTCATTTTTGTTGATAAAAAAGACAAAGAAGCCATGCAGGTTACTCTAGAGCGAGCATATTCATCAGATTTGAAGATCTATAGTGGTGTTTATGCAGCAAAGAGAGGCAAGAGAGAATGTGGCATAGCGATTCAATCTCTTTAATCATTCTTTTTGTGTATGCGAAGTCCCAACCCTGATCACTCCACCCTGATCACTCCTTACAAAAGAACATAAGAGGGAATTCAAATAATTTGAGATTGATGCTAGAAGAGTAAGATATTCCCAGGTCCATACATTATCAAAAAAACAACTATGGAAGTCCTGCAAAAAGTGGGAGTCTCTTTCTTACCATGATGGAGAATTTGCTACCGGCAGGTTGGGAGGTCACCTTGTGCAGGATGGGATATTTATTTGAGGATCTCCTCAAAAAAGGCAACTCCACAAATATTATTGAAAATAAGCATTTCATGGCTTATTTTCAACTTCAAGCAGATCTAACCACAGGCTATGAAAAAGAGATAGACCACAAGGACACTGATGACATGGATGATTACCTTGAAGATCATAATGTCCCAGTTGATGATGATGAAAAGATGGACTTACAAGCTATGACAGAGACCCATTCTGCAAATTTAGCTGCATTGGATAAAATGGAGAGCTCATTTGAAGTTAGGATCGTTTTGAAATGAGAACCTCAGTATTTGAGCTTTGGTAGAGAGGAGGTTTTAATCCTCTCCAATCCTTTAAAAGAGGTTAATGACAATGTTATCTTGGCCATTCTCAGGTAATGTTTGTTTATTTGTTGCTAGTTCAATGAGCTAACATTTGTTTATTTATTTACAATGTAGTTATATATCAGTTTTCTAGTGCAGAATGCAAATCAATTCTATGAGCTAACATTTGTTTATTTCTTGGTGCAGTGTAGTTATTTCTCAGCTTCCTAGTGCAGTGCAGCATCGTGTCTACATGCTCGATGCTCTCCTTTCTTCTATTCTTAACTCTCCTCAAAAGACTATAGAAGATGTTTATACCTGGTTAAGCCCTTTGAATTTAGAGAGAATTTAGATGGGGTGCAAGTCATCTTTATGCCTTATCATGAGACGTAAGTATCAACTCTAACCTTATTTTTACTATTTCTTTGGCAAGTTTGTGTAAAACAATAATCATTTTTATTCTGATCGTGTAGCTCACATTGGAGTCTGATCGTGTGGGACCTTGAACTCAACCGTTTGTGGTTTGTGAATTCAATGGAAGGCTATCATGCCAACTCCCCAAGGTAATTATTCTCTTAATATTTTTGATACTTTCTTATTTTGTATCTTATGATCATGACATATTAATATATTTAATATGTCATGATGGACAGTGCTGCATATCGGCTAGTATCTGCTGTCAGAACAACCACAGAGCAACAAGACCAAGTAGAATTCAAAAGACGTCTGCCAGTGGAGCAAAAAGATGGGCACAGCTGTGGGTGGAGAGTTGCCTACAACTGCATGTTGTTTCTTAGAGAGATTTTTGATTTGGAGTTACCAGTCAAAATGGAATCATATACAAAAGCCGATCTGCTAGCATTTCGGGTTGAGAGTATTCAGCGTCTAATTGCTACCATTGGGAAACAACCTGAAAATATGACTACATTGCAGCATGTATCAAACCTTATCTTTATACTTGTATGCTTGTTCAAGCCTTTAATTGGGATGTGTAAATCTCATAACTTTTTTATATTTTCCTCCAAGAGGAGAAGAGACCGAGTCTAATGAAAGCATGCTATCTTTATACTTCTATGATTATTTAAACCTTTATTTTTATTTGGGATGTGTAAATCTCATAACTTTTTAAATTTTTCCTCCAAGAGGAGGAGAGACTCACTCTAATGAAAGCATGTATGAAACCTTACTTTTTAAATTTCTCCAAGCGGAGGAGAGACTCACTCTAATGAAAGCATGTATGAAACCTTATCTGCTTGTTTAAGCCTTTATTTGGGATGTGTACATCGCATAACTTTTTTATATTTTTATAGTAGAAGGAGGATGTAGAAGACATAGCAAGTGAAGAAGAATACGATGTAGACTACTCTCTCAATAAGATGAGTCATGAAAATATGAATCTATTGGAGCAGATTGGAAGTTCATTCACCACTATGTTGTTAATTTGACAACAACCTCATTTTTTTGAATTTGGTGAAGAAGAGATTTCAATCCTCTTGAATCCTAAGAAAGAGGTTAATGTCAAAGTCATTACAACCATCCTCAAGTTTGATGCAGCCTTTTCCTTGGCTTTATACTTTGCTTATTTTGATTAAACCCAAGAAGCTAATACTTTTTTTTTAAATATAGTAATGTTATAGCAAATTTTCCACAAAATATACAAAGTGTTTCATATATGCTCGATCCTCATATTTCGAAAGTGCTTAGCAACAAAGAAGAAACCATAGAGGATGTTTGCAAGTGGTTGAAGCACGTTCCTATGAATGACGCATGAGTTATTTTTACAACATATTATGAGAAGTAAGCATCAAACCCTACTTGTTTTTTCTATTGCATTGCTAGAATTGTCTCAAACACAGTAATTATTCTTTATTGATAATGCAGCTCACAGTAATAGACAAGAAATAAAACTAAAGTTCCACAAAGACTTTTTAGTTCTCTAATGTAAAGTTGTAATAAACAAGAGAGACAAAGATGACATCTTCTAGGCTGAGCTAATGGAAGGTGTTTTTTAACACCACATGGCTTTGAGTTATATGATCTACTTCTTGTACAAATGTGTCATGCTTTTTTTTAAATGTACTCTAGTTTTTTTTCTAATTTGATTTTTTAAAATCTTACTTTTTATCTCTTTTAACAACATGAAGTCCTCTTTTTTTAATGTACTCTAGTTTTAATAACATGTCACGTCATTTTTTCTAATTTGATTTTTTAAAATCTTACTTTTTGACTCAACGATTTGTTTTATAAGAGCCTCTTTTTTTTAAATGCTTTATCCAAAATTATCTCACAAAACGAATTTGGACAGTGCACTAGTCCAAAATTAATGAAATAGGTGTTGAATGCAATTGGCTGCAAGTGGGTTTATAAGGTGAAGCACAATGCAGATGGTTCTGTGAACATCTAGATACAAGGCAAGATTAGTTGTCAAGGGGTATGCACAGACATATGACATTGATTATGAAGAAACATTCAGTCCAGTTGCAAGGATGGCAACCATAAGAGCAGTCATTCCTATGGCTGCATCAAAGGGATGGTCTTTACATCAGATGGATGTAAAGAATGCCTTCTTGCATGGTGATTTGCAAGAAGAGGTCTATATGGAGCAGCCACCAAGTTATGTTTATGCTGTTTATCCTGAGTTTGTTTACAGGTTGAAGAAAGCCTTGTATGGCTTGAAGCAAGCACCCAGAGCATGGTCTCACAAGATAGGACAGTATCTTGTCACTATTGGCTTTCAGATTTCCAAAGCAGATTTCTCACTTTATGTGAGAAAAACAGAGAAAGGCATTATGCTACTTGTCATTTATGGTGATGATTTGATCATCACAGGTGATAGTGATGAAGATATCCTTCATGCTAAAATTCTATTGAAGCAGAAGTTTGAGATGAAGGATTTGGGAAAGCTGTGTTACTTCTTGGGCATTGAGGTGATTAGATCCACAAGTGGGATATGGCTCTTGCAGAGGCAGTATGGATTGGACATGCTGTCCAAATATGGGATGATAGGCTATAAGCCTATTTCAGTTCCTTTGGAGCAGAATGTGAAGCTGAGCACAAATGCAGGTGAGCTTCTAGAAGACCCTACTATGTACAGATGCATAATAGGAAGTTTGATTTATATGACTATTACCAGACCAGTTTTGAGCTATGCTGTTGGTTTAGTAAGTCAATTTATGCAGGCTCCAAGGAAACTGCATTTGAATGTGGCTAGACGCATACTGAGGTATGTGAAGTCCACATTACAGTATGGACTATTTTATGAGACTAGGGTTCAGATACAATTGCATGGATACACGGATGCTGATTGGGCTGGTAGTATTTTTGATAGATGATCTACAAGTGGATATATGTTCTCTTTTGGGAGTGTTGCAGTCACTTGGAGCAGCAAGAAATAGCCTACAGTTGCCTTGTCGAGCACAGAGGCTGAGTACAGGGGTACAGCAATGGCTGCATGTGAGGTAGCTTGGTTGCATAAGCTACTTTATGATATGCATCAGTCTACAGATGGGTTAGTTGTCATTTATTGTGACAACATGAGCAGTATACACTTGGCAAATAATCCAGTCTATCATGCTAGAACAAAGCACATTGAGGTGCATTATCACTATGTATGGGAGAAGGTTTTAGTAGGTTTTATTGATCTAGTTTATGTCAACACAAAGGATCAGGTAGCTCACATATTCACGAAGGCATTGGGTGTAGAGAAGCTGCGCAAGTTCAGAGACCTGCTTGATGTGTAGGAATTGGGATTGAGCTCGAGGGGGAGTGTTGAGATATCGAGCTCCACTCGTGATATGCCAAGGTGATCGTTGTGCATTTATGTCACCGACTTGTTAGCTGCAGATGCAGTTGGTATACCACCCATGAATAATAGCTGGATGACGGCTATCTTTATGTACTCTAGTTAGTATGCCACCTTAGTTAGCTGAGTTTGGTTTGAGACCCACATATAGGGTTCACCTATTCTTTTGTACTTAGAGTTCTTTTGGCTTTCACAACTAAGAAGAGGAAAACTGTTTTCAGCCTCCACCTTTATGTATATTCCCCCATTGTGTATGTGAGAAAGCTGCAACTGAGACTCCTTCCTTCTCTCCCACTCTCTTCACAACAACGACCTCTACAAACATTGCAAGCCAGCACCGATTGCATCTGATCGACAACCCCAATAGACATCTCCATAGCTCCGTCGCTCTTGAATCACCAGCATCCACGGGCAGTCAACGACTAGCTTTAGTGCCTTTGTTAGCATCTCCATCTCCTGTAGCAGCTCAAAGCACTAGCCATCTCTAAATCAAAACCCGTCTACAGCAATCAAACAAAAGCAAAAGCCGCAGCTCCATCGACTCCCTGCATGCCATTCTCTATGAAGCCAGCTCTAGCGACCCTCAACGACATCTACCCTCCATAGCAAGAGCTAGCCATCGGCTCTCCTATAATGTGTCGTCATCTACAGTGCTGGAGCCACTGAAGGGCTCCTTGTCTCCATGCTTCAACAGCTTCTACCAGCAGCTCTACAACTGTGCCTTAGCCGTAGCTGCTTTGATAGCAGCTCCGCCAACGCCTTTGCAAGCCTCTATAAAGACTCGCTGCATCTTCATTCGTCGCCATGTGCCTCTGCAAATCTCCTTCCACACAGCCACGGCTTCTTCAAGCTCTTTGACGGCTTCTTTAAGCTCCAAAGAGGCACCTTGACACGTCTTCTAATCCTTAGCTCGCAAATCCGTCATGTTCTGTCGTCTCTCCATCGCTTCCTTCTCCAAAACCTTAGAAAAGGCCATGTGGAAGATAAAGTCTTATCATGGTTAGCCATGGTTAGATGTAACTATGGTTTGGTTCAATTAACCCTGAATGAGGAGGGTCAGCTACTTTTATGCCACATGGTAGCCTTATCCACAGGTGCCATGTCATCATGCACAATCATCAGCTGCCCAGTATGCAGCACAGTCATAGCAGTGCCACCTAAGCACACATTGCCTCTATACAGGCACACTTTGTATTTTGCATGTGATACTCAGTGTCTAGTCATCATGCCACATCATCACATGTGCCACCTCATTTTTGTACCCTTCTTTGGACAAAGTATGGTGCAAATTTCAAATGCGCATAACTTTTGTTCCAGGGGAAATTTGGAGGTCATCCAAAAAGCAAAAATGATCGCCAACTCGCACTCTATGCATTGAGCACATTAGATCTGCCATCTGAAATTTCCATAGGTTAGCATCATTGATTCCTCATAATTGGAACCACCTCTTGATCCTTTGCAGCGCACCCAGCACTTAAAATGAAGCAAGATAAAATTCATTTGATGCATTTTATGATTCGACATGTAGTCTAGCTATAGACTAGCATTGCCATAGAGGAGATTCAACTCCACCAAGCCAAGTAAACCATTGCTGCATTACCTGGTTAGTTCCCACGGGCGTCAGTCCATGTGGTTCTATCATCGGTATACACATTCCATAGTGACATCAGCTCAGTCCCTTGGCATTTGGCAGTTCACCACACTAGAGTGACACTTGGGAGAGTTATCCCTCTTTTGGATTCAGGAGTGTTGCATTCTTCTTGCACGTACACATGCCACCCATGTATAGTCACATTCGTTGACTATTTTTGGCATTGGTTCCTGCATGCATACACATCAGCCTTGTACAGCCTCTTGGCTACTCCTGACACATAGTTGTCATCACTTTACTATAGGCTTGATCCTTGGCACACACAATAGTTCTCACATGACTTGGTTTTGACCATTTAGCATAAGCCCCCTAGTGGTAGCTCTCACATAGTGTTCTCATGGGTAGGCACTCTCCGATATACGGGTAAGCCTCTTGCACAGAGCACCAGACCGCCGCCTCCAGCATGGAGTTATCCACATCACACAGTTGATGATACACTAGTCATGACTCCGGATGAGATCCATGAGTGGAAAGAGAACCTTCTTCGACCATTCATTGCCACAAGGTATGTACCAGTCTATGATGCAGACTCGAGCCTCATTGGCCTTGATTGATTAGATGCAGATGCTTCAGATGTTAGCATGGATCAGCTCGCAGTTTTTGATCATGCACATTCCTTGGTAAGCCCTCATCATGAGGCACACTTCTTGGTAAGCCCTCAGCATGAGGCACATTCGACAGTAAGCCCTCAACACGAGGCATATTTGATGGTAAGTCCTCAGTATGGGGCAATCCCATTGACATCAGCTCAAATTGATTCTTGTGATGCACATCCATCACCTTCATGCATGGATTTCCGACTCCATCCTTTGCCACAGATGCAAATACTTAGTAGGAGTTCACCTATGACCATGCAGTTATCTAGCAGGTAAGTCCTCAGCACAAGGCACTCACATCTTCTACCACTTGCAGAGATATATGCCCCAGCGCATTTAGCTCTTCAGGTGATTCCATTCCAGTATCCATTACTGATGCTTTCACCTCTGACATAGAACATACCTTAGGCTCAGTTCCCTTCAGCAGTTCAGATCAGCACATTAGTCTTCAAGACATTTCAACATTAGCTCACTCATGCCGCATTGCACCCTTGGATCTAGTGATCACCACCTCTTTTGATCAGCAGATCATTCCTCAGCACAAGGATACTTATGCATCAGTGCGGTTCTGATCCAGTGCAGTAGACATCATAGGGTTCAGCCACAACGCAACTTGGGGAGACTTGGTGTTTCATCATGCACTTATGGCTACTATATACAGTCCATACTTGATGCATATTAGTGGTTGGATCTAGGATTACAGATTAGTCCCTTCATCAACATTTGGCACCACATATGCCTCAGGGACATCTTATGATTTTTCAGTTGTATTTTACATCAGATGACCTCCAGCTCATGACAGTTGAGCATATAGGTTTGACATGTTGCCATACCTTGTCATTTGTATGAGCCTCTTATTCAGCAGAGCAGCGTATCATACCTACACCTTCGGCCCTTGAATCACTTTGTCCAAACCAACTATGCAGTCTTCTTCGATCCCGCATCATTTAATAGAGATTATACTTCTACTGCAACATACCTCACACATTGCTGTCAGTTCTTTTGCGTTGGTGACACCCTTGTTTGTCACAACCTATCGGATTATTTCTCCATCGCTACATCGACTAGCTTCACATCCGAATGCCTCTTCTTCAGAGCAGCTACACAGTCCATGATGACTCATGACATGTTCAGTACGCAGCCATACATGTAGACATTCACACAGTCATCTTTTGATCGACCAGTCTTTGATATAGTTGGACTTGACTTTCTACATATTTCCTTCCTCTTCCTTTCGGCCTATCTTTTGGGTTTTATTCCCAAAGGCAAAGGATGACCCACAACTTAAGAGGGTAAAATCCACACCTTGTATAGGACCACATAAGTTGTACTCATTGTACATGCTTCTGCTACGTAGTCACTGTGGTCATATACGCACATACTACTCTGGTTTCTTTTCAGTTTTGGATGCTATCATATGCACCAAACGAGATCCACAAACAGGTCTTATACGTGCACCCTCTACTTACCTAGTGCAATTTAAGAGGAGGTGTTAAAGATAGTGTAAATTGCACTATCCACATAGGGCATAGGGGCAAACCCTAACCCTAACCCTAAGGGGTTCACATGTATATCTTCATGTTCATTGTCAATACACTTAGTGTACAGGTAGCTATATCATGTGCACTCCTCTCTAGTGCAGTAGCTAGCACTGCTTACATGCACGTGGCGGCTCTTTCTATCACACCTTCTACTTTTCAATCTCAATCATTCGACACAATTATTCAAAGGATTTAAATGTGCTACAAGTAGTCTAAAACATCTGGACTCAAATTAATACGTAAGGAACCAGCAATTGATCGATTAAGGACATCCATGGTCCAAACGAATGTCAAATTCCATTAGAATAGTTCCACATAGTAAATGTTCACTCATTTACATCTTGAGCTTGTACACGGGTGACTCTACTTTTTGCATGGTTAATGCCTTGCAGGATGCTAGCAACAGATTCAACACTTGGTCCCTCACATCTCTTTATTAGTTTTTCTTCATCGCCAATCAAATGTTTTCTTATTCTCATGGCCGATCCTGTAATGACTTGGTTGCAAAAGTTGCACTTCCACTTTTGACACCCTAACATTGTAACAAAATCCTATGGTTTTGCAACACTTTGGCCTCTTCCTTGAGTCTTGTTTGGTGGTTGATGTTGGCCTACCCTATCTTCTTTGTCCGCCATGGTTGCTGTACATGTAAAAGAGAAAAACCATTTCAGTTCATTAATGTGTTTTCAACAACTTAAGACATTGCCACTAACATGTCATTGAAAACAAATGTAAGTTTGCTAGTCCTCAAGAGCATCGACATGCTTTTAAAATTTAGTCAAATCTCATGTTTTTTTGTATGTTACTAGCTATATAGCCTATAGGTTACAAAAAACTAGTTAAAAATATATATGAGATTGAATGTAAGTATCTATGTGCCAGTGGAGAGTTTGTGTATGCTAACTTGTAACTACTCACATATGGATACAAAATATCTTTGAACCATGTGCCAATGGGTGGTCCGCATATGCTGATCGGTAACTACTCGCACATGGATGTGAAATTGGAAATGATATATTATAGTTTATATGTACTTATTAGTAGGTAATAGGAAGATGAAAATACTTGGCTTTCGGCGGTTGTGGCTCGCATTCGCCAACTGATAGCAACCCATTGAAAGTCTGGCCGGTTCTGTAGCTTGCAATTGCAAGCTTGTATCAACCTTCAAATTACACGCTAGAGATCGTTACAGACTATACTAGTTTGCTTGTAAGAAGAACTTTGTGGCATTCTATATTGTGCATTTATGTGCAGAGATTAATACTATCTTACACTGACACTGGACACTTTTTGAAAGGATATAAAAACTCACAAATTAGTTTGGAAGCTTTCTTTATGATCCCTTTTTCCTTGTCCTTCTTTGTTTTTTTCTAGACTCCAAGCAGAGCTAGATTCTCAGGAATGTAAACAGTACGAGGTTGACGCAAAGTATATAAAAGAAATTGCACCATGCGGTATAATCACAATACCGCTTGGTATGTGCCAAAAACCCATGTGGTACATGAAGTAGACTGTGCGGTATATACATCACTGCACATTATAGGTAAACACCGGGCAGTATATCTACCCTTGTCCCGCACGGTAAGCGGTTTTACAGTGCGGTAACTGGGTCCCTGTAAAAAAACATGGCAGGGCCGGTTTAAATTGCTCCAAGGGGATCAAAAAATGTTTAAAACATTTTAATTCACGATTTAAAATGCCCATTTTAATTCCCTTGCAAATCCATGGGAGGTGTGCATCAAGTCTTGCAATCTCGAATTATGTGTGTAGTCATACATTACATGCGTAAATAATAGGCTATGCAATCACAATTACGGACCTTAAAAGTTCAAACACGTGGGATTCAATTGTGACAACCCAAACCTTTGAAGGTCTGCATCAGAAGGTGAGCTGAATGAATGATTGAGATTTGCCTTCATAGGTACCAAATGTCTAGGCCCTTATGCTCTGCAAAATGCACCATGGGAAATGGGTGAAAGCATGCTACGGTGCAAAAATAGTACAAAAGTTCAAGAGTACTAAAATCCTATGTGAAAATAAAGTTTCAAGAACTTTATTTCATAAAACATTATATCCAACATATCCAAACATAAAAAGTACTCTAGCTTGACATGCAAAAAAGTCAAAGTACTCACAAGTACCAAAATCGTACCATTTAATTTTTGCAAAAAAGAGTACATTTTAGATACCCTACACGGTTCACCCAAATAGTAGGGAAAATATAGGGGAACTAGTGGGAGAAGAAGTTCATGCTCTAGATCTAAGGGTCTATTTCTTTGCTTTGGATGGTACTTCATCAATTGCTTCAAGTTCGGGGGAAGCTGGTGAACCGTATGGCAGTTAACCCGACATGCCCTCTTTGTGAGAAGTCTCTCGAATCACTTCCTCATCTTATGTGGTGCTGCTCAATTGCTAGATGGGTTCGGAGGAAGCTGGAAAACACGATTCGCAAAAAAGGCCTCATGGCCAAATTCTATTTGGGTGCGCGATGGAGAATTGCCTTTACAAGGGATACTTTTGGTTTACGGTCGACCCTCAGTGCGAGAGACAGCCGTATCTCAGAGTTGCCTTCCTAATGGCAATTTGGGAATTCAGGAATAGAGAGGGAATAGATGTGTGTTTCAAGCCCAAGTATCTATAGGGTTCAAGGAATCCAGGATCTTGTAGAGTGAAGAGCGACGTTCGTGACCTCAGCCTTCTGATGAGTTGGGAAGACCCGCTAGTAATTACAAGCCTATTGGAGGTTCATGGAAGCCTACTTCTATGATAGGATGCAACACAAAGCTGTGTGCAGCGTAGGCCGCGGGCCAAGTGCCCACTTTAGGCCAAGTTTTGTGAAGGTCTTTTTTGGGATTGACCACCCCTTACTAATATATTCGGCATTTTAATTTTGAAAATACAAAAAAAAGGTGCTATTTCCCATACGCTTACTAATATATTCGGCATTGATATGCTAGACTAGTGTGACATTTCTATATAACCCTTTCACATTGTCACTTGGATTATTGTGTCACGCATGAAGGAAAAAGTGCCCAAAATATATTCTTCAAGGGGGAAAACATCCAAAAAAGCCATCCTTGATTTTCACTCTTCTATAGGACATAAGCCCCGTTGATGGGTTTTTCATATTGAATGTGTAAGTATATAAAGCCTTAATGACATGATGGTGGAGAATGGGTTTTTATGTGGAAAACTAATTCCCCAATGTTTAACAATATCATAACATTGAATTTTATGTCATAATTTGAACCCTCAAATGCCACTCTTTTTCCCACAAAACCATCCACCTCACTCGTTTTATCGGGAGAAAAAATGAGAAGGGGACCCCATGCCACCTAGGCATCAAAATTTCCCATTTTTCAGAAAACTATTGTAATGTCATAATAGCTCGATAGGAAATAGTTTGATGATGGAGGGGGACCACATGCCACGCTGGCATCAAGTTTCCCATTCTCTACAAAACTACAATGCCATAATAAGGGCTAGTGCACATGCATTGGCCAGAGTGACTTTGGGGGCGCCTCAGATTAATTCATGCACGAAAACAGGGAGGGTGCACACATGAGCCCTTAGTGCTCATATTTGCACCCCAATTTTTTGGGTACCAAAAATCGCACGAGAGTGCCATTGAAGGCTGGCTCGAAACAACCAAGTCAATTGCCACCTGTAGACCTCCCCAGACCTCCAGATGCTAGTCTATGGAATATGCGAGTCATGTGAGTTGAAGCTCCTATCGGTTACATTTTTCGATGACAACTTTTGTCGTCAAAGAGGTGGGTGCAAAAATGGGATGCTCTAATCCGCCTCCAATGCTCCTCCAGGCCGCGCTCCAGGCTGTGCATATGCACGTGACAGGTGTCTCAGATGGAAAATAGGCTGACGTGACAGGTGTCTCAGATGGAGGGCGCGTCAGCGTCGAAGAACTAAATGCGATACAAAAGGGTTGGTGACTAGGCAGAACGGACCGCGTGCGCTGTCACTATAGAAGGGGTGACACTTATTAGTGGACGGCAAACCCCTTTTCTGTGCCAGCGTTTCCTTCTATGGCGCTGCAACACGTGTACGGGTTGCGCGGAAAAGGCTCCAGAGAGTCCAGAATTTTTCATTGATCGTTGTACAATCTCCGTCCCGCTCACATGACGTACGTGAGGACCTTTCCGACAGAAAACACGTGGCGCAAGACCCTGGCAGCACGAACGTACCTGCCGTCACCCCTACAAAGACGTTTACACCACGCGCTGACTCATTTCCGCTCGAAGAAATATTATACCACCGTTGGCCTACACCAAACACACCGACAAGGTGTTAGACATAAATGTCAATAATTTTTAGAAATGCTACAAACAGTACTTTTAAATTTAGGTCTCCTTTTTAAATGCATTTTTTCCATAGTGATATTGTTCTCAATTATGATTAAAAAAGGCTCAAATTTCTACTTTTAAAAGGATTATTTCATTTAGTTCTCGTTTGTGACAATGTTACCCACTTTAGATGCAATAGTGTTTGAGAGATGGTGGGAGAAAAAGCACATTAATTTATGCAACCAAAAATGATTAAAGACAAAGAAGCATGGAAAAATCTTTCATGCTTTCTCATTTAAAGCAATAGGAGATGGAGTGGAAGCGACTCTAATCTCGAATATGTATCATATCTCGAGGAGTTTATCTAATAGTCTTTTCCATTCTTTTTAAAAAAACTTGGTGCCCCTCGTTGTTGGCTCATCCTTGATTGTCTTTCCCATTTTTAAGGAACTCCTCAAGATGATTAATAAGAAATTATTGAAGTGAAGCGTCTCAAATTCTCAATCAAGAATATGGAAACACGTATGTTTCCCTCTTCATTGGGTGAACTGTCAAAGCTAGCTTATATTTCAAGCTGAATATTCTAAAGAGTTCTTACACTCATCTTCATCACTGGCTTTGGTTCTCAAGTCATTTTTGGGTAAAACGTAACTCTGATTTGCTATATAGCGACACTTTGCCCTGTTTCGTCGCTATATAGCGACGCTTTTAGGGTATAAGTATATAGCGACACTTTTAGGATATAAGTGTCACTATATCACGACCTTTAGGATATAAGTGTTGCTATATAGCAACCTTTAGGATATAAGTGTCACTATATAGCGAGTCGCTATATAGCGACACTTTTAGGGTATAAGTGTCAATACATAACGACTGACTAGTGTCGCTATATAGCGACGCTAGGGGACTAAAACCCGAAACCCCGCACGACTCTATCTTTCACAACTCTATTACGAGAAAAGCAAAATTCTCTCCTCCAACGTTATATTCGGCGATCTCGCTTTCCTCCTCTATTCCCCACACTGCTCACCCCTACCAAGCCCCTCTCCCATTGACACTTGTGCTCCCTCTCCACCCTCCTCCCTCTCTACTTGTGTGAAAGGAAGTTTTTCAAGAAGGTGTGTCTCTTTAAGCAATGTAGGTTCATTTTTTGTGAGATTTCATTTTGTGAGTGTTGAATCATGTTTCTCCTTGCATTTCTAAGCCTACGTGCTAATTTTCATGCTTGATTTTTAGGGATTAAGGACAAAAAACGAGATTTGCTCTTCTCTTTTTGGTATTTCTCTTTCTCCTCTTTCCCTTCCTTTCGGTGCTTTCTCCTTGTTTGTAGGCTTATGTTTGTCTCCTCAATCCAATCCCTTTGGAAAGTTGCTTCTCTAAACTCTTCCTTCCTCTAACTAGTTATCTGAAAAATGGTATGTTTCCTCTCTTTTGTAGGGCCAGTCCACGAAACACCGAGCGGGACTTTTCCAAGTAAGAAAGTGCTTCCTCCTTTTTCCTTTTTTGGTTTTCGTTATTTGCATTAGCCTGTAGCTAGCGCTTTAAGTGCTAGCTGCAGTGATGGGCGTAGGAACCCTTTCTTCCCCTCTCTTCTCTTGTTTCCTCTACTTCCCCTCTTTTCCTCTTTTCCTCCCTCTTTTCCTCCCTCTTTCCCCCCTCTTTCCCTCCCTCTCTTAATTCCTCTTCTTCCTCTCTTTTCTTCTTTTCCCCTCTCTTTTTTCATTCTCTTTTTCCCTCTTCCTTCCTCTCTCTCCTCTTATTTTCCCCTCTCTTATTTCCTCTCTTTCATCCTCTTTTCTCTTCTTTTCATAAGCATATGCATTTGCCTATGCTTATGCTCATATGCTCATATGCTCATATGCTTTTCCGCTCTCTTTTTTTCTTCTCTTTTTCCCTCTCTTATTTCCTCTCTTTCATCATCTTTTCTCCTCTTTTCATAAGCATATGCATATGCTTTCTCTTTTTTCCTCTCTTTTTCCCCTTTCTTTTTTCATTCTTTTTCCCCCTCATTAGGGGAGAATTGGGTCTCCAAAGGGCCCCCAAATAGTGTTTTCTAATTTCAAGGGATTAGTGAGGTATTTGAGGCGTACCAATGGGAGTGCTTCTTTTTGTGGGGCAATGCCATGTTGAGGTGGAGGGTGGGCAGACCTGCAAACATCCCCTATTGGCTACTCCTCTTACACTAGGGACCACTCAAACCATCCCCCCCCCTCGAGCATATGCTCATGCATAAGCATATGCATATGCTTTCTCTTTTTTCCTCTCTTTTCTTCTTTCCCCCTTTCTTTTTTCATTCTTTTTCCCCCTCATTAGGGGAGAATTGGGGTCTCTAAAGGGACCCCAATTAGTGTTTCCTAATTTCAAGGGATTAGTGAGGTATTTGAGGTGTACCAATGGGAGTGCTTCTTTTTGTGGGGCAATGCCATGTTGAGGTAGAGGGTGGGCAGACCTGCAAACATCCCCTATTGGCTACTCCTCTTACACTGGGGACCACTCAAACCATCCCCCCCCCCTTAACCCATGCTTGACCCTTCTCCCATATGCACCTCCCCCAAACAAACCTACAAGTCATTCAAGAGGCGGTGAGCCCTTCTGGGTGAAATTTTCCCTCCTCTCAGCTTATTACAGGCCTGCCTCCTCCTCTTCTCTGGTCCAGCTCCATTCTCCCTCCATTTTTCAAATGTGGGAATGCATTTGGCATCTTCTCTGCCCCCTCTTGCTCTGGTCCACTGTGTTTCTTCCTCTCCAACACCTCATGTAGCAGCTGCTTATTCTCTCTCCACTCCTAGCTACATCACCTCCTACAGCAGCAGTTGCTCATCCCCCTCTACTCTTTCTTCCTCCATTCCTAGCTACAGTACCTCCTGTAGTGGCTGGTCATCCCCCTCTGCTCTTTCTCCCTTTATTCCTAGCTACAACACCTCCTGGAGTAGCTGCTCATCCCCCTCTACTCTTTCTCCCTCCATTCCTAGCTACAGTACCTCTTGGAGCTTCTCTCAAGCTTCAGTTGCACCCTCTATATCTTCTCCCTCTCTCTCCCTCTATTGGAGCTGCTCTCTCCCTCCAAGCTACACTTTCTAGTCCACTATTGCTATTGTGACCCTTGTACAAGCATGGTGAGGAGACCATACATGTACTCTATGTCCCACAAGAGCATAAATGCACTAGGTGAATGGGTGCCTTGCACCTATAGCTTGAATGATTGGATAGTCATGCTTACCAAGAGCAAAAGAGGTGATCTTTTGCATGAATGGAAGGGCCGCATCATGAAGTTCAAGCTTGGGAAGAAAGGATTGCTTACAAAGGTGCAACACATCTACATGGGGAAGGACATGCACCTTCCTCCATCAAGCAATCAATCGACAATACCATCGCATTGTAAGTCTGCATTTTGTGTTTTGAAGTGTAATGAGTCAGCTTGAAATTGTATTTTGAAATAGAACCAGTGTAATGAGTCAGTTTGAAATTGTATTTCGAAATAGCACTTGTGCATAGCAGATGTATTTCCTTTAGACTTTGAGGAGTGGGAACTAGTCGAGTGCTTCTTAGGTAAGTTTACTACAATTCATGAGGATTTAGGAAGGCAAATGCATGCTGGAGAGAAGTCCTTTACTTTGAAACATAGAAATATCTATTGGTATAATGCCAAGTACATTACTCCAAGGATGGCATTAGGCTATGACCATCTTCAATGCATTGCAACACCACAACTTGAAGACATGGATTGCAGCATGGTGGACACAAGAACAATGCAATCATACAAGGAAAAGATTACAAAGGATGTGGGCATGGCCATGAAGTTTTCATTTGGCTCTAAATGGGTAAGGTTGTCTTGGTTTATGCCTCTGCACATTTTTGCTTCTTGTTTTCATAATATCCAGATGCACAAAACAAAAACCATGTGGTCATGCAAGTGCCTACATGAGAATGCCCTTGAGGAATTGCTTGGGGTGAATCGGGGAAGCAGGTCAAGTGAACAAAAGGGTGATCTGTTTCAATGCCATGTATGTAAGGACAATGTGGTTGTCAAGTACCACATCTCCCGCCAAATGTTATATTTTGCTTTCCAATATAGGCGCTGGAAGAAAACAGGTGACAATTGGCTCAACATCTACAATGTGATATTTTGCCCCTACCCTTTCTGATCCTCTTATTTCTGTAGATGAGCCCAACATCTACAATGAAGAGCCCATAGATGAAGAAGCTGAGGAGCGGGAAGCTGCATTGGCCCTGGAAGTGCTCTAGTGACCTCCTGAACCCCATTCTACTTCTCAAATTCCATCCACCTTGGGCACCACCTCTATTGACCCCGCAACAATGATATTGTTTCTTGCTCCCCTTCTTGTCAATTGAGAACAATACCTCTTTCTCCATGACATAGAGGTTATGTTTGGTCTCCGGGAGGATGAAGATCTTGGTGTCCTATGTGGATACGAGGTGGACATGACTATGCAAGAACCTGGGTTTTTGGGAGCAGATGATTCAATAGAAGAGGTTCTTGCTTTAACACTGGCCCAAATCAAAGATGCACAGACATCAATCTACTCCGACCACCTGATGTTCCAGAAGAAGCCTCCACATCTCACTCCAGACAGCAGGAGGCCTCTGGATCCATCCTCATTGACAAAGAGGAAGGGATTGAGCATGATGACTCCATAGTGGTAAGAAACTATGAGCTTTGAATTTCTTCTCTCTTGGTATACTTTTGCTTTAATGGAATTCTAATGTAATGTTAGACTGTTGCAGGAGGCATTTGAGGTCGACCTATTCTCATCTCGGCAACGCCTTGTTCGTAGTAGCTTCGGCCGAGATCACTCACTGGCACATTACCTTGGCCAAGAAAAAGGGCACTTTGTGGTTATCCACAAAAAGTTTTCTCTACATGGCACTGATGACCTCCTGAAGTGCAAGGCCTTGTCATGAGTGATTGTTCATGCTGACATTAATTGCAATGCTCTCAAGGTCATTTTGGTGAACCGCATGGCTGCCCTCAATGCCTTTGGAACCAATTTTCAAGGTATGGCATTGACGCAGTAGCCATGTCCCTGGCCAACAACGATAATATGACTCTCTATCGACTAGGTTTAGAGCTAGGAGTGTATTTGGGAACTCAAAGCCCAATGTTCTTAGTGTTTTAGAGAAGAGAGAAAGGCTCTGGAGCCTTATTTTATAGAAAATTTATTTTATATGAATACAGCTATACTTTTTATACAATGCCCCATTTTGTGTTCTTTTACAAAATTTATTTTATACTGTCATTGTATTTTGTAACTTTAATTGTTGTTGGCATTAATATTTTCATTCAGTATTCTGTTCAAAAGCATACGATCAGATAAATATTTGCGCTATAATGGTCATTTTTTAGCAATCCAGTAAGAATCTCACCGCGCGGCAGAAGGCAAATGTGTTTGGCATCGCACGGGGAGCCCAAAAATGGCAAAACTTGCTATGGCGCGTATGGGCCCTGTTTGACCAAGAACCCGCTATGTCATGTATGGGGCCTATTTGACTTGGTCAAACACGCCCCATACACACCATATCGAGTTTTGCCATTTTTGGGCTCCCCGTGTGATGCCGAACACATTTGCCTTCTGTCGTGCAGTGAAAAAACATCATTTGACCACTCAAATTCACAATGAACTTGCATAAACTGATGGAAAGCATCACTTAACATGTATAATAACATGGGAACAATAATAAAACATAAAAATATCTTTTATTCATTGGCCTCAAAGGGCAGAGATTTACAAAATGATTCAGGTTACACCAAATGAACCTAAACAACATCTACGGCCTAAGGGAGGGATCAGAGCAGATGCGCTTGGCGAGTGCAAGGTCCTTGTCCATTGATCACTGTTACTCTTTTGGCATGGATAGCACATAAGTTCACATCTTCAAAAAGACCTACTGTCATCTACTCTATTGCCTCTTGAATTGCTCCCATAGCGCCTGAAGTGAAACACACATCACTCTTGTAATGCTGTGCTATTTCACATACAACACGCTGGAAGGGTGCATGGGGAATGAGATTGTCCACAGTGGTTTGGAACTTGCGGATCTCTTGAAGTGCCTTCACTCCTGATTTTTTGCACCTCTTAATCTTTGGGGGACCTTACACTGGCCTTTGGACATGGCTCCATGGCCGCTTGTCCGCTTTGAACTTCTTTCGCCTCTCCTCCCTTACAACCACCTCTTCAGACTCCTCTTCGTGTGTCTGCTGGGTCATTCAAGGTCGCCGCTCGCGCCTAGGGGCTTGCTTTGTCCTTGGTCTCTTTTCATTTTCATGAGGCTGTGAGACAACAAACTGAGACTCTTGCTCAGCTCGTACTAGAGGCTCGTCATATCTGATCATCTCGAGGCACAGAGGGTTGATGGTGCTCTTCCGTGCAGTCTGCTTGGTTGGAGGATTGGGGCCAAGGTTCATTATGTCTGTGAGCCCGCCAAATACTTCCTATTGTTGTGGCCCCTGTAATCTCTCCATCTCCTCTCTTTGCCTTTCTTGCTCCCCTTGTTGGTCTAGATGCTCCACACCAGGACCCCACGGAGGAGGGAGGGGCGGTTGATCAGGATTGACTGGACTATTTTGCCCCTCTCGGGAGACCTCTCTACTTCCACGATTAGTTGTGTGGAAGAACTAAGAGGACACCTCATCGTGCTTGGATCCTTCATCGTGCTAGGATTCCTCATGGTGCTGAGATCCCTGGGATCCCCCATGAGAGTCGGATGGTGGGGTCTCGCATTGCTTGGACTCCTGATGATGAGAACCACCTTCAGATCCTTGGTGATCACTGCCCTCTTGGCCATTGGGGCTTGTAGTGTGTTCGGAGGCCATGGCATTGTGAGGAGGACAACGGGTAGCGTCTAAACGGCGTCCAGTGCATCTAGCAGTTTGTTTAACTCATGCTATAGAAATGAGGGATTTTAGGGTTTTGAAGTGCTTTATATAGTCTTTTTTAAAGCACTTTAGGGTTTTTCTTTTAAACTAGGGTTTTTTGAGTGCACCTCCCCCCCAGTCTTTTGTCACTAGTTCGGTAATACTTAATCTTCACCACCCTCCCACCCAACCCATGTTGAGATATCGAGCTCCACTCGCGATATGCCAGGGTGACCGTTGTGTATTTACGTCACCGACTTGTTAGCTGGAGATGCGGTTGGTACACCGCCCACGAATAATAGCTGGATGACAGCTATCCTTATCTACTCTAGTTTGTGGCTCAGTTAGTATGCCACCTTAGTTAGTTGAGTTTGGTTTGAGATCCACATATAGGGTTCTTCTATTTTCTTTGTACTAGAGTTCTTTTGGCTTTTCACAACTAAGAAGATGAAAACTATTTTCAGCCTCCACCTTTGTGTGTATTCCCCCATTGTGCATGTGAGAAAGCCGCAAGTGAGACTCCTTCCCTCTCTCCCACTATCTTCTCATGGTATCAGAGCCTTGTTCGTGGTAAGGAGCTCAAGAAAGCAAGCCAAGTTTGTGGTGTCCTGGTAAGAGGACTAGTGTTGCTTTCCTATTTCGAGTTTGGGAGCAAATCTCTGCAGGTAGCATAGCCAGAAGTGCAAGAGTGCACCGTCTCAAATTGAGACGCCCTTCGCGGTGTGGCGAGAGCGCTGTATATGCTGCGGGTATGGGCAAAGCCCTCAGTGACTTTATTTTTCTGATTCGAGGCCATTTCGGGGCCCGTTTTGAAGGAGGAAGTTCTTCGCAGGCACTCAGAAAAAGGCCTTGTTTTGGCTGTGCGACCACTGCGCGGCTAGTCGGTGAAAAGTTACCGCAGAAATTGCATCGTATGCCTGTGTGCAGAGATATTGGGATTTGCAGATTCATGCTTGTTGCCTGTTGATGCAAAATCGTCACTAGGAAGTGACTGTGTGGTGAAATACCACTTTCGTCAGTTTTGCAGATCTGCCCGTGTGAGGCAAAAGCTGTGTTTTTTGCAGTGACAGAATATTTTGCAGTGTTCTGTAATGGCATCTGATTCTCTTTCACAGATTGTCACTGAAAAGCTTGACAAGAACAACTTCCAGGCATGGAAGTTTAGAATGACGAATTTCTTGATGGGAAAAGGCTATTGGGAGTTCATTATAGGAAATGAAGAAGAACCTGTTCTTCCTAATGTTCCCAATCAACAGGAAATGCAGGCATTCAAAGGATGGCATGAGAGAGCCAGGAAAGTTATGTACTGGCTGTCTATCAGTATTTCGGACTCCATGATTGTGCATATTCAGGATGCAAGTACGCCAAAGGAGGCATGGGATACTTTGGCAAAAATGTACAGCACAAATACGCAAGCCAGGAAAATGCAGCTCAAACAGGAGTTGCACAATGTGCAGAGAGAAAATTTGAGCATAAACGACTACCACATGAAGGTGAAGAAAATTGCAGATGCACTTGCTTCCATTGGGTCGCCAGTGGAAGATGATGATCTAGTTTCTATGACCTTGAATGGTCTAGGAAAGGATTATGCGCAGTTCCGGACATCCATTGCCGTCCGTGAAAAATTTCCAGATTTTGAAGAGTTGTTTGCCCTTCTAATTTCTGAAGAGCAGAGAAATGGGGGTGCATCTTCTTCAACAGGAACTTCAAAAGAAACTGTCTTCTACTCAAATGCTGGTAGAGGTAGAGGCAGAGGTAGAGGAGGCCGATCTGTAGGCCATGGTAGAAATCAGAATATGCAGCAAATGCAAGAAAACCAGTCCTATGCAGGAGGACGTGGTAACTCTAGAGGCAGGGGGAGCCAAAGAGGTCGTGGTGGATGGCAGAGAGGCCAAAATGCAAACAGCAATGTTGAATGCTACTACTGTGGTAAAATGGGGCATATGGCTAAAGACTGCTACAAAAAGCAGAATGACATTATGAATGGAAAATTGCAGCAAGGCAATTATGCATCCTCTAGTAGACAGGGTGATGACAGAAATGAGCATTTGTTTATGGTGCAGCATATGACAAATTCTCTGACAAGTGCAGAAGAAAGCAATGATGTGTGGTATGTTGACTCAGGTGCGTCAAACCACATGACAGGTCATGCTGAATGGATGCAGGATGCAAGGAAAATGGAAAAACTAGGATTTGTGGAGATTGGTGATGATACTGCACATCCTATTGTGCAGATTGGCAAAATTCCTTTGTCTATGTAGGATGGGAAAAAGAAATACTTGTCTGATGTATTTCATGTCCCGAACATCACCAAGAACTTGGTTTCTGTTGGTCAAATGGTTGAGCAGGGCTTGCAGGTCAGATTTAATCCTCATGGATGCTTTGTTGAGGATATGAAAAATAATGGTCGCTTGATAGCAAGAGGAAAGAAGAAGGGCAGGATGTTTACGCTGGATGTGGACATGCCTGAATTGAGTGTAGCAATGTTTGCACATGGGATCGGTGTAGTTATAGATATTGATATCTGGCATAAACGCATTGGTCATGTTAATGTACAACGACTTAAATCAATGCAGGCCCAAAATATTGTTGCAGGATTGCCTAAATTCAAGGTTGCAGAAATGCACAAGGTTTGTGAAGCCTGTCAATTTGGGAAACAGGCAAGGAAACCTTTTCCTAGGCATGTTCAAGAGAGTAAAAAGCCATTGGAATTAATCCACTCTGATGTGTGGACTACTAAAGCTGCATCTATTGGAGGCTCTCACTATTTTGTCACATTTATTGATGACTTCAGCAGAAAACTTTGGGTGTATTTTATGAAAAAGAAAAGTGAAGTGTTTGGGCACTTCAAAGCTTTCAAAGCTATGGTTAAAAAAGAAACAGGCCTGCAAATAAAATGCCTGAGGTCAGATGGAGGGGGAGAGTACCTCTCAAATGAGTTTGCAAGGTTCTTGCAGGAGCATGGTATAAAGCAGCAATATTCATGCAGTCATACCCCACAGCAAAATGGAATTGCAGAAAGGAAAAATAGGCATATTGGAGAGGTTTCTCGGGCTATGCTAAATGAAAAAGATCTACCAGATTATTATTGGGCTGAAGTAGTTGCTATAGCAGTTTATATAATGAACAGGACTCCCACTGCAGCAATACATGGCATGACGCCAGAGGAGATGTATACTGGTAGGAAACCAGATATTTCTCATTTGAAAATTTTTGGTTGCATTGCCTATGTCCATGTGCCAGATGAGTTGAGGTCCAAGTTGGATCCAAAAGCTGAGAAGTGCGTCTTTATTGGTTATTCTCTGCAGCAAAAAGGGTATAGATGCTATAACCCTTCTACACGTAAGTTCACAGTGAGCAGAGATGTTGTTTTTGATGAGATGAGCAGCTGGTATAAACCAGTAAATGTGATGATTGATGTAGATGCACAAAATGGTAATGCTGCACAGAATTCACAGCAGCAATCACAAAATATTAGTGGACCTGGAGAGTCCTCTAGCAGTGGTTCACATACTTCGCCATGGACAGGCAGATTGAGATTAGGAGAATCTCCTCAAAGCAATGCAGAGAGTGGTATGCAGGTATCACGAAAAGGAAAAGAAAAGGTAGATCAGCCCATGTTTGATGTGAATGCAGGTCACTCTTGTGTGAATGGTGAATCCAGTGGCTCAGAGCAGAGCATTGATGATGAGTTGGGTATTCCTTCTGTTGTTACACCTGGAGTAAGGAAGACCAGGGATGTTTTGAGAGCACCTGGAAGTGAGCCTATTTTTCGCAGGTCTACCAGGGTTAGGTATCCTGTGGATAGGCTGAAATATGATAGATTTACAGCCATTCACTATGCCTATATGGTCAAAGTGATACAGGAACCAGAACCCACTTCTTTTGAGCAAGCCATGGGAAATGAAAAATGGGAGAAAGCCATGGATGAAGAAATGGATGCCTTGGATGCTAGTGCTACATGGGAATTGGTGCCTTTGCCTAAAGACAAGAATGCAATTGGCTGTAAGTGGGTTTATAAGATCAAGCACAATGCAGATGGTTCTGTGAATAGATACAAGGCAAGATTAGTTGTCAAGGGGTATGCACAGACATATGGCATTGATTATGAAGAAACTTTCAGCTCGGTTGCAAGGATGGCAACCGTAAGAGCAGCCATTGCTATGGCTGCATCAAAGGGATGGTCTTTACATAACATGGATATAAAGAATGCCTTCTTGCACGGTGATTTGCAAGAAGAGGTCTTTATGGAGCAGCCATCAGGTTATGTTCATGCTATTCATCCTGAGTTTGTTTACAGGTTGAAGAAAGCCTTGTATGGCTTGAAGCAAGCACCTAGAGCATGGTCTGATAAGATAGGACAGTATCTTGTCACTATTGGCTTTCAGATTTCCAAGGCAGATTTCTCACTCTATGTGAGAAAAACAGAGAAAGGGATTATGCTGCTGGTCATTTATGTTGATGATTTGATCATCACAGGTGATAGTGATGAAGATATCCTTCATGTGAAATGCTATTGAGGCAGAAGTTTGAGATGAAGGATTTGGGAGAGCTGCGTTATTTCTTGGGCATTGAGGTGATTAGATCACCAAGTGGGATACAGCTCTTGCAGAGGCAGTATGGATTGGACATGCTGTCCAAATATGGGATGACAGGCTGTAAGCCTATTTCAGTTCCTTTGGAGCAGAATGTGAAGCTGAGCACAGATGCAGGTGAGCTTTTGGAAGACCCTACTATGTACAGACGCATAGTAGGAAGTTTGATTTATATGACTATTACCAGGCCAGATCTAAGCTATGCTGTTGTTTATGCAGGCTCCAAAGAAACCGCATTTGGATGCGGCTAGACGCATACTCAGGTATGTGAAGTCCACATTGCAGTATGGACTATTTTATGAGGCTGGGGTTTAGATATAGTTGCATGGATACACTGATGCTGATTGGGCTGGTAGTATTTCTGATAGACGATCTACCAGTGGATATGTGTTCTCTTTTGGGAGTGCTGCAGTCACTTGGAGCAGCAAGAAACAGCCTACAGTTGCCTTGTCGAGCACAGGAGCCTGAGTACAGGGGTGCAACAATGGCTGCATGTGAGGTAGCTTGGTTGCATAAGCTACTCTATGATATGCATCAGTCTACAGATGGGCCAGTTGTCATTTATTGTGACAACATGAGCAGCATACACTTGACAAAGAACCCAGTCTTTCATGCTAGAACAAAGCACATTGAGGTGCATTATCACTATGTGCAGGAGAAGGTGTTACTAGGTCTTATTGATCTAGTTTATGTCAGCACAGAGGATCAGGTAGCTGACATATTCACGAAAGCATTGGGCGCAGAGAAGCTGCGCAAGTTCAGAGACCTGCTTGGTGTGCAGGAATTGGGATTGAGCTCGAGGGGGAGTGTTGAGATATCAAGCTCCACTCGCGATATGCCAGGGTGACCGTTGTGTATTTACGTCACCGACTTGTTAGCTGGAGATGCGGTTGGTACACCGCCCACGAATAATAGCTGGATGACAGCTATCCTTATCTACTCTAGTTTGTGGCTCAGTTAGTATGCCACCTTAGTTAGTTGAGTTTGGTTTGAGACCCACATATAGGTTTCTTCTATTTTCTTTGTATTAGAGTTCTTTTGGCTTTTCACAACTAAGAAGAGGAAAACTGTTTTCAGCCTCCACCTTTGTGTGTATTCCCCCATTGTGCATGTGAGAAAGCCGCAAGTGAGACTCCTTCTCTCTCTCCCACTATCTTCTCAACCCATTCACCCCTCTGCCCTGCCATGTCGCACATGCAATTCTGCAATTTTGAAACAAATTTGTGAATTTTGGAATCTATAATTGACTCAAAATAGTGTTAACTTTATTCATCAAACATTTTACATTTGGGGCTCTCTTAGGACCCAACGCCTCCGTTGTCTGACTCTACATTGCCACCAAAGCGCAAACCCTTGGCTCCCTGTTGAGGACTTCCAAGCAGCACATCTCCTTGTCTTCTTGACATGTTGAACCGCTTTTGCAAGACTTGAGACCTCTACCTTATCGCGCTTGAGAGTCTTGGCCTCTAGACATCTATAAAACCAATCGAACATTTCGTGTAGTGCACTGCTTTGCGTGATACCACCCCCATGCCTTGTATTCTTGAAGTATGTTGCCTTTGCTCTGTAGTGTGATTTCTCCATTCCTTGAGTATTCCAAATGGACAGAGGGCCCCATTGCTCCACAAACCATGGTGCATGTGCGTAAAGAATATGTTGTAAAGAAAAACATTCTATTAGAAACATAAACTGACTCAAGTTTAAAGCACAAAATTTCAACCTAAGAAGGATTACCATGTAATGTGTAATATGTGACTCCCCCCATGCTTCTACCATCAATGATATGAATTCTCCCAATGCTGTCCTGAATCTCTCATAATAAAGCTCATCTGTTCAGTAAGGATATAGAAATCGGAAGAAATAAAGTTGAATGTGAAGAGGGAATTTCTCTTACCTTCTTCTCTCATCCCATAGAATTTGACCATGGCTCTGTGCAATTTCTCTACATCCATGTAAACATTATTGAAAGCATTCATCTCAAACATTTGGATGCGAGATTTCTTTTTACTCTTCCAAGTCATTGTGCCACTTACACAATGGTATCCTCTAAGCTTTTCTCTAGCACATTGGTTTGTTTCTTGACGTGCAAGCCTTACAGACCACAGTGTTGGCAATGGCATTGTAGATATCTTATTCCTCCATAGCAGACTTGAAAATTTTAAAAATAGAGTTGTAAGCTTCTCGACTTACACTAGTAGCATCACAAGCTCGAAGCGCCTCCTTTGCTTGGATGAGGCCCTTGAAATCCTTCATTACCTCTCTAGCAACTTGTTTACGTAGCCCTTTTTATCTAGGGTCCTTCAACACTTCCATGACATCACTTGGCTTTATTAAACTTCTTAGAACATATGAAGGATCACTATCATCCATTTCCATTTTTCCCATCACATCCTCTATGAAATTCCTAAAGTAGAGTACAAATGAGTCTTAGTGGAAAGAATGCAACATCACAAATATTTTGGGGTAAGAAATTTCATTGAAAATTTGGGGAACTAACCTTGCAACCCGTATTCTCCTCTTTCGGGCACCACTATTGGTTGACAATGCATCCATAGATTGCAATTGTCTTTTCCTCTCCTTCAGTCCCAAAGGTGTTCCCTTCAGCTGTTGTACTCGTTCTATCGACTTCTCTCGTTCCTTCTCCATAGCACATTGAACTTGGCCATAGATAGACCTTTCCAAATCTTGTTTGCTTTTAGCAAGCTTTTGGATTGATTCTTCCAATCCATGTCGCTCCAAGTCTAGTGCATGTGCTTTGTCACTGAGTTCTTTGTTTTGCAATTGGAGATCCTGCATACTATTATGCATTGCCACAATAGTAATATTTCCCAAATGTGCAAGTTCTTCTGCTTGGGCTCTTGGCACCTCGCTTGCTTGCATAGCCAATGTCTGAGAATGGTTCAATCGATTGCGATAACCAAGCAATCCAGCATGTCCCTTGCCAACAAACCGAACAACATCATGCACTATATGAAAAGGAGGACACTTTTTAGGTGGCAGGGTCTAAAGGATATAAGTTTCCATCCACCCAAAGGTCAAGATGCTTCTTCCCTTGCAATCGAAGACTATGGAGCACACTTTGAGGAGTTCCACTATATCCCAAAGAACGTGTGCTTGCATATTCTGCCTCTAGTTGTAGGTTTACATGGTACTTGTTGGATATGTCCTCAAATGGTGCCATGAGTACTTAAAGAGAGGTATTAGTGATGCAGGCTAAAATGTAGGGGAGAGCTGGCAAAGATGGAGCAGTGAGAGGGAGAGAGTAGCAAGGAAGAGGGGGGAGGAGAAGCAGATGAGGGCAAGAGGAAGAGGAGGAGAAGAGTAGGGCGACAGGTGTGGAAGGGAGGGAAGGAGCTACTGTAGAAGGGAGGAGGAGGAGAGAGATCAAGAGGGAGGAGGAGGGGAGAGATTTTGTAGGAGGGAGGAGCAGAGGAGAGGGATCCTGGGTGGCTGGAGAAGGAGGGGAGAGGAAGGAGGGAGGAGGAGCCAGAAGGAGGAGGAGGGGAGAGGGAGGAGGGAGGAGGAGGAACAAGATGGAGGAGGGGAGAGCAGGAGGGAGGGGGAGGGAGGGAGAGGGAGAGGGAGAGGGAGAGGAAGGAGGAGGAGGGAGGGAGGGAGAGAGAGGGAGGGAGGGAGAGAGAGAGAGAGAGAGAGGGAGGGAGGGAGATTCGAAATTTGAAATTGAAATTTCAAAAAGTGGCCCCCTCCCCTCATTGATGGGGGGAGAGGTGGGCTCAAATGTGGGCTTAACCCACCTAGGTTGGGCTGGTTAGGACTCTTTGGGACCCTCCAAGCCCCTTACATTAGCCCACTAAGCATTCCCTAATCCATTCTTTATGAGGCCCTTTTAAGACCCCGATTCTCCCCTTATGCTTCCTTCCTCTTCCTTCTCTTCTTTTTCCTTCTCTTATTTCCTCTCTTTCATCCTCTTTTCTCTTCTTTTCATAAGCATATGCATTTGCCTATGCTTATGCTTATGCATGAGCAGATGCTCATATGCTTTTCTCTCCTCTTTTTTCCTTCTCTTTTGTCATCTTCCTTTCTCTTCCTTCTCTTCTTTTCTCCTCTCTTATTTCCTCTCTTTCATCCTCTCTTCTATTCTTTTCATAAGCATATGCATTTGCCTATGCTTATGCTTATTCATGAGCATATGCTTATATGCTTTTCCCCTCTCTTTTTTCCTTCTCTTTTCCCCTCTTCCTTTCTCTTCTTTCTCTTCTTTTTCCCTCTCTTATTTCCTCTCTTTCATTTTCTTTTCTCTTCTTTTCATAAGCATATGCTTTCTCTCTTTTTCTCTTTTTTCCCCTCTTTTCTTCTTTTCTCCTCTCTTTCAAAAGGGTAATTTTGTAACAAACAATGTTATATATCTTTGACATGTATATGCTTCTATCGCTTGGCTCGTTTGAGCGATTTCGTATCACCCTTTTCATAAAGGAAATTTCGTAACAAACAACATTCTTTTGAATTACTTAAAAAAAAACATTAGTGGGGCAAAAAAGGGCTTGCTGTGGCCTTGTTTAGCCCCACTAATGTTTTTTCTTTGCTTCTGTTAATTGTCGCTATATAGCGATGTTTATTAGTGTCACTATATAGCGACGCTTATATAACGACCGTTCTTTTTTGACGGTAATAGCGATGTTTTTGCGCTCGTAAAAAAAAAACTTTTTAGTGTAAAAAAGGTCAGTATTTTTAATGGAAAAGGGCTTGTTCCTTGTAGTGATGCATTTATCGGAATCATATTAGCATCATCATTATCTCACATGACAAATGAGCAATGTAGATCACTCCTCAACTTCAATGATGTTAGTGAGTAAAATAAGTAATATATGTTAACAAGAAAGGCCATCTCACCCATGTTACTCCAATCATCCAATTTGTATGATAGCCAATAGGTGTCTTTATGCAATTTGCTTCCAATCTCACCCATTTTGCTTCCAATATGAATGATAGCTAGTACATGTCGAAAGTTAGCACCCTTCCACATGCTAACAATGAAAATCTATTTGCAAAGAATAATAGAATAGACATGCATAAGGGTATTGTTATGAGATGTGCAAAAGAAATTGTGTGGCCCATCATCATACCAAAAGTTCCCCTGGTATAGTAATAGTCAGACTTGCTATATCTATCTCTATCTCTATCTCTATCTCTATGTCTATGTCTATATCTATATACATACATACAAAAATACATATACATGTACTTGGATATTAAAATATCAATTTGTACATGTAACCACTCCCAATCAAGGAAGGCTCACTTTGTGGACATGCACGTGGTTGGTATGGAATTAGGAGTGGATTCACCTACCCAAAAGACTTGAGATGCCAGGCCTATTGCTTATTTGAACCTAGACACTTTTAAATTCCTTTACTAGGCATTTTAAGCTCATACCCACATGCTATATGTTATGATAGGTGGGGGAAAACTGCAAATGTTGTGCATGCATGGGCTTAATGGAATTAACTTTTGCAAGCCATTGAGAAGATGATACCTCAAGAAGAAATTCTGAATGGAAAGGATGGCTTTTGATTTTGATTTATCAGTTTTGGTTGCATCCTCTTGCATGATAGTTTTGTGATGTGCAGTTAGGATCTTAGGACCGGGATTGTTCTAAAGGCATGTGATAGAGATGAGGGGAGATGAGATGGAGTGATAGGGATGATGGAGATTGCAAAAAGTGGTTGAAAGAAGGAACCTAAAGGTGTCATTCAGATAACTGATAAGGTTGAGACACTATTCAAAAGTTCTCATGGAGGGTGGTGACATTGATGATGAGAGATGTGAACTAAGGACACAAGGCAAGTCAAGGTTCATACATCAAAGGTGAGGCAATATTCAAGAAAGCATCTTTGGTGGGATCATTCATCTTTGATAACTATTCACACATGAGAAGCAAAACCCACAAAGGTGAGGCAATATCATCTAAAGTTGGTGTGAGGGGTACAATATCATCTAAAGTTGGTGTGAGCATGTACCCCCTCACATTGTTGAGCACTTATCTTTGGTAAATGTTAACAAATGAAGAGAAGCTTTTATTAGCAAGGTTATCAACCATGTGACAATGTGTGGTTGAGTTGCATAAAGATTGCCATTATTGTGCACCTCTCTCTTGCAGCCCTTCTTTTGCCCTTTAAACCTTTGGAGCTTGCCCTTCTTGTGCCTCTTAAACCTTTGGAACTTTTCAAGCAACTTTGAAGCAAAAGAGCTTCTGTCATCTTCTTCTTCGTTGGCTCTGCCTTCCAAAAACAGAGAGGTAGAGATCTTTGTTAGATGTTTGCTGGCCGAGCTTCTCATCTTCTCATCTTTTTCTTCGTGATCTTCTCTCATCTTCTTCTTCATTGGTTCTGGTATAGATGCTGGTCGAGCTCTAGGTTGGGCGTGCTCAAATTTTTTTAGATGTTTGGTGTTCAAGCTGTTTCTTTAGCTAGCTAAGCTTCTTCCATGGATTTTGCTCTTCTCGTCCAACATGTTCTAGCGGTGACTCTCCTGGCTCAAATTACTCTCGTATCTGCTCGTAGCACCCTCTCAGCTCCATTCCTCGCCTATGCTGCCTCCCCTGTTTCTCCTCCCGATAGCTCCACCCCAGCAACTGGTTCCGTCGTCGGTTCCATGTCCTCCATCCTCAACAGTAGCAACATCAACTTCTCTTGGGGTTGGGTTGCAACTTCTGATCAGAAGTTCTTTCTCTCGATCGTTTACATTCCCGGTAACGGTGGATTAAGCAGCCTCAGCAGCACCAGCAGTAGCAGCTATGTGGTTGCAGCGGGCGGTGCAGGAGCTCAGCAGGTTTGGATAGCGAACCGAAACCACCCCGTGAGCGACATGGCTGCGCTGCAGCTGCAGGCAGACGGGAACTTGCAGCTACGGGATCGCGATGGATCTGTAGCGTGGTCGACTGGAATCACGACGGGGGTTACATTAGAGCTGCAGAACTCCGGCAATCTGGTCTTTTTGGATGTGAACGGGAACAAGGTATGGCAGAGCTTCGACCATCCTTCCGACACTCTTCTTCCGGGGCAAGTCATCGCCACAGGAACGCAAGTAGTCGCTAGCGTTTCGTATAACAACGTTTCGGAGGGCAAATACTTCGTCGTGATGGAGCCTGGAGGTCTGATCATGTATGTCGCCACTCCCTCCGGCCCTCTGCCTTACCATGTCGTGGGGTTTTCTACTTCTGACAAGAACAACACCGTTCAATCGGTGCAGCATCCCCTTTGTCGTGGCACCACCATGAATTACAGCTCCGGGGGAGGAATCCTCGCTTTTCAACAGGAACCCAGTTCCGGCATGCCCGAGTGCAACCGCTCCTTCATCATTCCCGTCGGTTCCAACGACAACAACAGCGATGTTTTCTTCCGGCTTGATTCCGATGGTAATTTCCGAACTTATGTGTACAGGCTGCACTACGGCTGGGGCATAGATCAGGAGATCTTTTCGGGCAGCTTGGTTTGTGCTCTTCCTGGTAGATGTGGAGATTTTGGAGTGTGCAGTTCTTACGGATCGTGCAGCTGCCCGCAGCTTGGTTCTTCTACAGGATTGTTTCACGCAAAGAATCCTTCCGATCCCACTGCAGGCTGTGCAATGTCCCAACCCGTGAGATGCAATGGAAGCAATCAATTTGTGGAGTTGGTTGGTGTGAGCTATTTCGCAAATGACTATGTCTATCAGGGCACGTCCTCGCTCACGGACTGCAAATTGTCATGTTTTAAGAGCTGCAATTGTACCGTCGCATTCTACGACGACAGCACCAACAAGTGCTTCCACTATCAAGAAGTCATGAGCATTCAAAAGGTTTCCGATGCTAGCTTCCATGCCTTCGTCAAAGTTGGAGACGGTAGCATTTCCGATTCTTACACGCCTTCTAGTCCTTCCATAGATAACTCTGTTTCCAGCAAAATGATGCTGGGTATTATTCTGTGTGCTGCGTTCTTAACGGCATTATGCCTCGTCAGTTTCACGGTTGTAGGCATCAGAATTCGGAGGAGATTGGCAGAGACCTATGCAGATGACGCGTTCTTAGAGAGTCTGCCGGGCTTGCCGACACGATTCTCGTATAAGGAGCTGTACAAAGCCACGGACGGATTTCGAATGAAGCTCGGTTCTGGTGGGTTTGGCTCAGTCTACGAAGGGAAGCTGGGCAATGGCACAAAGATAGCAGTGAAACGGCTGGAGAGTGCAAGGCAGGGCCAGAAGGAATTTCATGCGGAAGTCGCGGCACTGGGCAGCATCAACCATCTGAATCTTGTCCGTCTTCGTGGGTTCTGCACCCAAAGATCGCAGCGTCTGCTGGTCTACGATTACATGGAGAACGGGTCCTTGGATCGGTGGCTATTCTCCGGCGACGATGAATCCAGGTTTCTGGATTGGGCAACGCGGTACAAGATTGCGCTGGATACAGCGAGGGGGCTGGCATTTCTGCACGAGGAATCAAGGGAGAGGATCGTGCATCTGGACGTGAAGCCGCAGAACATACTGCTGGACGAGGGGTTCATAGCGAAGCTGGCGGATTTCGGGCTGTCGAAGCTGATGGACAGGGGGGATCAGAGCGATGTGGTGACGAACATGAGGGGGACGCCGGGGTATGTGGCACCAGAGTGGCTACTACGGGCAGCAGTGACGAGCAAGAGCGATGTATACAGCTATGGGATGGTGTTGTTGGAGCTGGTGAGCGGGAGGAGGAATGTGGAGGTGGCGAGGAATACGTTTTGGTATTTTCCGGCATGGGCAGTGATGAAGGTGGAGGAAGGGAAGGCGATGGAGATCGTGGACGAGAGGTTGGCGAAGATGGAAGGGGAGACGATGGAGAAGAAAGCAGCGGAGAGGATGATCAAGGTGGCGATGTGGTGTATTCAGGAAGATCCTTCGATTAGGCCTTGCATGAGCACTGTTCTTCGGATGCTTGAAGGTCATTCTGAGGTTGATGATCCTCCTTCGCTCTTGCAATTCGCTTTACGTACTCGTTCCGCGGCCACTTTCTCCGCCTCCAGCTCCGATCGCCAGCCTAATTTCTCCTCCCACCTCTCCTCCGTTCGCTCCTCTGCCACCCATGTCTCCAATTCTGTCCTCTCCGCTCCCCGATGATTCCTCACCGGGATGATAGTGATGAGGAGTCGATGTTGTAGTTAGCGAAATGAGCAAGCAAATGAGATCTAGCTAGCGTAATGAGCAAGCAAATGAGATGTTGCTAGGAAATGATCACGCAACGGATCATATCATAGATGTGTACAAGATCTAGCTAGCAAATGATCAGCATGCAACGGGTCATACCATCATTTCGCTAGCATTACTGAGCAAGCAAAATGAGATTTAGGTAGCATATTTGCAAGCAACCGCTCGTAGATGTGTACAAGGTGTAGCTAGCAAATGAGCAAGCAACGGATCATATCATATCATATAGATGGCTACAATATCCTCGACACAATTCCGCAGCATCAGCTCTACAACTCTCTCATCAGACCATCAGCTCGCTAGATCAATGTCCGCCGAGATTGTAGCGGCATTCAGACCTTCAGCTGCCTACAACATTCCGTTTATCACTAAACAGCTAGCAATAAAATCATTGCTTCTGGAGTGGCCGGCTCGCTCGATTGTACCAGAGCTTGAGCGTACTCTTCGACAGCATTCTTTGCCTGCCCCGTAGGCCGACCGGATTTCTTCTGTTCTCTGCTGGAGCAAAGTATCTACCATTATTACAGATTTTTCGAATACTTCTTCCAATTGTCCTACAATTCAGTAAGATTTCTCCTGTATTGTGGAATTCTTCTCCATCACGCTCTATTTGTCAATGTTATCCACATCTGTGCTTGAGATTTGCAAATTGCCACATCGAAAAGTTTTAAAGGCAGTATGTCTGAATTCGGCAGACAAGTTTGTCAGTGTGACATACAATGTCATAGCTGAATTGTGCCCAACAGCCGGAATGCATTCATGATCGACAGCGAACGCATGATCCATCAATACTAGTGGGAAGCCCGTGGCTTACAACATAGTAAAGCTATCCCATTGCTTACTTTAGAAAGGTTTTTCTTCGAAGGAGTTTCAATTGCTCATATTATTGAATTTATTGAGAGACTATCTTAGAGAAACAAGCGTGCATGTATTGTGGCTTGGGCTGCTTAATGTCACTATAGCTCTCTATATTTCAAATTTTCTTTTTTTGTCATGGAGCACATAACTACAATCTTAATTGAAACTTGGATCCTACTCTTTCATGAAAATATCATAAAGAACAAAAAAAAAAGACACGATACAGGGTCCATCAAGACCTGATCCTCCTTACAAATGTAAGGGGTAGTGTTTTTGGTGATGTGCAAAGATTTGCGTCTTTTGGGAATTGAAGCCCAACAAATACATGAATAAGACTATGCTCACACCAGCGCGTAACCGAGGCCTTGGTTGCTATCTAAATAATCTTGCATTGTGTCATAGACTACAACCATATGAAATATCATCCTTCAATCTTGCATCCCATGTGGCATCTCTACTACTGATTTCAAATCTTATTTGCATCGAGAACATGCATCAAAAGAGAGAAATGTTGTAAGAATTTAAGCTTAAACATCGATAATATTAGAGTCCAATAGTATAGACTAAGTACTTTATTGTATCGAATAAGCAATCACGGCGGCTATGTTGATAATGCAAGGCAACGTCAATTGAGTGTTGGTTTTCAACACTAGGTGCGAGATTTGGGTCTATAGTTGCTGTGAGAATTACAACTTCATCATCAGATTGAGTTGTCGTTTCAACAATTGGCTCAAAGCGGTAACTAGCAGTAAGGGTGTATAAAACTATCATGGCAAAATCCATAATGGGGTCGATACATTTTCATTGCCACACTACATACATATCTTTCCAAGTGCAGATGACCACACTTGAGTTGGTCTTAAAAGGAGCTTGAAAGCCATGCAATGGCAAATCTATCTCCTTAAAGAGCATCGTGTGATATCGGAACACTCATTCGTGTAAGGTATTCGTCGTGCATTTTAACTTCATGTTGTTTACATATGAAGCTCAAATCCAAATATGTGTTGAAATAATTTATTGCATGCTGGTCATTGTTATGCAAAATCGAAATAAAATTGTGGATTGTTATAGCTCGTATTTATTCAAAGGTCATCCTGTTTTTCAACAGATATGCGACTATGTCAAATAAACAATCGCTTGGTGTGTAACCATAATGCATGATACGGCTAGAGTTCTATTTGTGCAAGATGTTATCAATTGATTTGTTTGGGTCAATTGTTGTTGTTTTGAATGCCAGGGTTGCCTTTCTTTTCTTAACAAAGAAGAAATTTGTCAACAAGGCTACCTTTACAGTTTTAAATGAATCACTTTGATGTCCTTCTAGAAGCCGTGCATAGCTTAGTCATGAGAACCGAGAATAACTAAAACAATGAAGGTTTTATAAATGATATCTCTTGAACCAGTAGTTTTATGCAAAGTATTGACAGGTCAACGTCTGCTTGGGTGTAGCCAATCGTGAAACTATTTTTGGGGCCACGATGCGGTGCGCTTCTGGGTGAATATTGAATTTTGCATGGACCCGCGCTCTCGTCGAAAATTTTCCCGACGTCATGAACGTGCATTGGCATAATAATGAGACGCAATCTTATCATGGTCAATAGCGCAGAGCTCGATACATGGTACTATATGCATTTACTCATGAGCACAGAGATTGTTGCTTCTGACTACATCATGTAGCCTTTGCCTTGCCATGTTTGCTTGCACAGTTTCGCCTTTTATCACTGTGCAACACAATCTTTTGCTGTGCTGACCACCATGCTGGTTCGAGCACAACCACGTTGGCCTGACAACAACACAAAACTTTTGCCTTGCCACCTGTCATTACACAGCTTCGCCATCTATCGCTGCGCAATACAATCTTTTGCTGTGCTGACCACCGTGCTGGTTCAAGTAAAGATGTTGGCATGGAGAGACCACCACATTGGCATGAAGACCACCATGGCATGCCAATCTCTAACGGGATCCCTCAAGGTCCATATCTACAACCAGCACGTTGGATGTCATAGCTATTTTAGTTTTAAACCAAGGAAAATAGTGTTATATTTTTACAGATATTTTACTCGTATTACTCCTTGTGCAATAATTTCTCAACCATCACACAAATTCTTGGAGCTATTTTAGTTCCAAGCTAAGGAAAACGTAGCATTTATAATTTAGTATAGTTTCCTTGCAACCACCACACTGGTTATTGGAGTTATCATAGTTTTGAAGCATCACGCTGGTTATTGACTCGGGGGGGTCCCTCATCTTATGTAACCCTATCACGTGAGTTCAACAAAAGGATATCTTTAATTTTCAAAATTTACAAAATTTAGCTTACATAAGGGAGTATTTAAAATGATTTTAGAACAAAATTACATATTTGTATAGAAAAAGGGTACATTATGTTAAAGAAAAATCTACAGATAAGGGATTTTACAAATAAGCCTTGAACGCACATCATATAGAGTGTTTATACATAGTGACCCCCCCTCGGGGAGGTCACTATGTATAAACCCTCTATATCACGTGCGTGTAAGGCCTATATTTAAAGTCCCTTATCTGTAAAAATTTTCATTAATAAAATGTACCCCTTTTCTATACAAATCTGTAAATTTTTTCCAAAACTATTTTAAGTAGTCCCTTATGTATATTTATTTCTGTAAATTTTAGAAAAAAAAAATCCTTCTATTGAACTCACGTGATAGGGTTACATATGATGAGTGACCCCCCCGAGGACCCCCCTCGAGGTTATTGGAACCATTTTCACTATAATAAGAACAGTTTTTTCAACAATTTCTTGTGCAATGATCCCTATGGTTGTAGTAAAATGTAAATGAGGGTAGAAATATGCCATTTGTTCTTCATTAGAGCCACTTTCACTACCAGAGTAACACCCAACAATAGTTTTGGCGATAACATTTGGTACTACATTGAAATTGAAACAAAAGAAATTACATGATCCGAGAGTTTTCCGATAATAGTGTTACGTTGAAATTGAAACAAAATAAATTACATATGAAGCAAACATTTAACAAAACAAATTACATACAAAGATGCTAGCACTTTGTTTTTGTTACATTTCTTTAAGCACTTGTCAACACCACCACTATGGCAGGACTAGGTGTCACTTTTTGCCCTTGTTAGCACTTTCTTACACTTTTGAGCTAGTGCCTTGTATGTAGGGGACAATACGAGCACCTCATGTACTATTGTAGGTAGGACTTTCTTACAATTTTGACTTGGAACTCCTCGTATGCAGGGGACAATATGAGCACCTCGTAATTGAAATAACCTTTTTGATAGCAACTTCAGAAGTCAAGGCACTGGAAAAGGGAACTCAACTTGGAGATGAGCTCAATCGAGCACAACATTTGACAGTAGACAAGGAACTCAATTTGGTGCAGTGAGCTCCAGCACACTAACGCATGCTCTTAGTGCGTTAGAGGTGATGACTAAGTTGAGTTCCTTCCCCAGTGTAGAAGTTTTTGTGTAGTTACGAGAGGCTCAACACCAAGTTGAGTTCTCTCCTAGTGCCTCACAGAACAACGATGACCCATTTCCCTTGGCTCCCCATCCTGCAACATGGTTGGTCATGAGGCTTTTCTTTCAAGTCTTTCAAGGAATTGCCTTCGTCATAGCAACTTCTTTCTTGAGGCATTGGTGGGGTTATAAAATAATTGCTTCTTTCAAGGCACCATTGGCAGAGAGAACTCAACGACGACCTATTTCCCTTGGCTCCCCATCCTGCAGCTCCTTGGTCATGGCTATGGCTGGTGGAGTGTTGCAGGATGGAGAGCCAAGGCAAACAATGGATTCCATGACTTGGGCAGCATTATGAAGGGTCATTGAGGTTGCAATAGAAGATTCATCATAGGGGTAGAAGGGGGCTTGGAGAGAGTGTGGAAGGGGGTATGAGAGAAATTTTCCTAGTGTGGTGAATTGTTTTTCTGCCCTTAAGGCCTTTATATAGCTAGACTTGCCACCCTCCCACACTTTCCCCCTTCGTTTCTTGTGTCAATTCTGTGACTTTGGGTGCGTATCGCTGCTAAGAGCACACAATCCATTAACTGGATTTTGCTGGTAGCCCATCCTAGCATAGGCAGTCATCTACATCATCATCTAGCCATGACATGCGATTTGATGGTTGCCATGCTAGAATTTCTTGGTCATTAGAGCCAAGATCTTGTGTCAATTGTGCGACTTTGGGTGCTTATTGCTACTAACAGCACACAATCCACCAGCTGGATTTTGCTAGTAGCCCATCCTAGCATAGGCAGTCATCTACATCATCGTCTAGCCATGACATGCGATTAGATGGTTGCCATGCTAGAATTTCTTGGTCATCGGAGCTAAGATCATGATAATTCAATAGGATGAGCGGGGAGGAGCAGTGGCACATACACCTAGCTTTTTTGGTAGCCTAGCCTAGCATAGGCGGTCATATACATAATCGACTAGCCATGACGTGTGATTAGATGGTTGCCATGGGAGAATTTATCGGTCATCGGAGCCAAGATCATAATAATTCAATGGGATGAGGGGGGAGGCACGGTGGCACATACACCCAGCTTTGCTGGTAGCCCAACGTAGCATAGGCAGTCATATACATCATTGTCTAGCCATGACGTGCGATTAGATGGTTGCCATGGGAGAATTTCTTGATCATCGGAGCCAAGATCATAATAATTCAATGGGGAAGGAGTGGTGGCACATACCCCAGCTTTGCTGGTAGCCCAACCTAGCATAGGCAGTCATGTACATCATCATCTAGCCATGATGTGCGATTAGATGGTTGCCATGGGAGAATTTCTTGGTCATAAAAAAATGCTAATCTGGGCGGCTTGTGAACTAGATGGCCCCTCATGCAAAGTCATTGATATTACAGTCAACTGAAGAAAGGAAAGATCAAAACAAGACATCAAATTAGCATTGAGTCGGTTCATCAGGTTGTAATAATAACAATAGTTCTCATTCTAAACTATTGTTATTATAGCCTGATACACCGACTGAATGCTAATCTAAGCTTGTGAATTGGATGGTCCCCCATGCAAAGTCATTGTTATTACACTTTGATTCCAGCTTAATGCTAATTTGAGCCTATGAATTATATGGTCCCTCATGCACAATCATTGTTATTATAGTCTGATTCCGACTAAATGCTAATCTGAACCTATGAATTAGTCGGTCCCTCATGCACGGTCATTGTCACTAAAACAAGCTCGGTGGCTATTTGGGATTAGTATACTCTTTGGGATTTATATTTTTCCTTGTTTGGCATTTATTGATTGAGATTTATTGAAACAAGCACGGTGGTTGTTTGGGATTTACTAAACATTATATTTTGTAGGGGTTGTAGCTAATCCTAAACCAACAAAAATGCATTTTGTTGCCAATGCCTACCTCCTCTAGCTAGTGCCTACCTCCTGTAGCCGTAACTATCATACAACTAACCTATCATATTCATCAATGTAATGTCTGGGGAAACTATCGGTACATGGGTCTTCAAAGATGGCGAAGATCTCACTGGATTACATCGTTGATCATGTCAAGACAGCTTGATTTGACATATTAGAATATGTGAACAATTACATATTGGATAGCAGGAGAGCAAACTAGTTAAAAAACCCGACAGGTCTCGAGTGAAGGAACATCAGAGGAATAGAGATGGAAAGCCATAAAGGCAATGACATTTTTCCTACCACTTGTGCTCAGCTTGATGAAGCCATTTCACAAGGGGTCCCTTGACAACCCAAGATTGTCGTAGATGAGACTGATCGCTTGGAGGAGGAACATCGAGTTCCCAAGAATGCCATTCACACATTAGAGGGAGAATTGGGGTCTCAAAATGGCCTCATAAGGAATGGATTAAGAAATGGATTAGTCCTAATGAAAGGGCCAAGGGAGGTCCCAAAAAGTCCTAACCCCCCTCACCTAGGTGGGTTAAGCCCAAAAGTGACCCCACCTCTTACACCTCTTACACAACTCTTACTCCTAGGTGGGAACCCAAAAATTCAAAATTCAAATTTTGAATTCCTTCCCTCCTCTCTCCTCCCTCCCTCCCTCCCCCTCCTCCCTCCCCCTCCTCATTCCCTCCTCCTCCCCCTCCCTCCCTCCCTCCCTCCTCCCCTCCCCTCTCCTCCCCTCCCCCTCCCCTCCCCTCTCCCCCCCTCCCCCTCCCCCTTCTCACTCCCTCCTCCCCCTTCCTCCTCCTCCCCCTCCCTCACTCCCTCCCTCCCTCCTCCACGCCTGCTCCTTCTGCCCTCCCCCTCCCTCCCTCCTCCATGCCTGCTCCTCCTCCCCTCCCCCTCCGTCCTCCTCCACTGCTACTCCTCCTCCCCTCCCTCCTACTCCTACCTCCTCCCTCCCTCCTCCTCCACGCCTACTCCTCCTCACCCTCCACACTTGCTATGGTCTGCCCCCCTTTCCTCCTCTTCAACTACTAGTCCTCCCTCCCCCATCCCTCCTCCTCCTTGCCCTCCCTCTTCCTACGTGCTGCACCTTCAAGCTTGCATCTCCACACCTTCTCCTTCTCTACACTCCTTTAGTCATGGCACCATTTGAGCACGTCTCCAACAAGTACCAAGTTCACTCAGAGTTGGAGGTTGAATATGCAAGCACACGTAGTCTAGGATTGAGGGGAGCTTCCAAAATCCACAATGTTCGTTTGCAAGGAAAGAAGCATCTCGACCTTTGGGTAGAAGGATCCTTGTATCCTTTAGATCTTGCCAACCAAAAGAGCCCTCCTTTCCATACAATGCATGAGCTAGTTCAGTTTGTTGGAAATGGACATGCGGGGTTGCTTGGTTATTGCAATCGGTTAAACGATGCTCAGTCAATGGCTATGCAAGCAAGTGAGATGTGCAGAGCCCAAGCAGAGATGCTAGCACATTTAGGAAATAGCACCATTGTTGCAATGCATAACTCTATGCAGGATCTTCAAAGGAAGAACCAAGATCTTCATGATAAAGCCAAAGCATTGGACTTGGAGCGACATAAATTAGAAGAGTCACACTGTAAGCTAGTTGAGTCCAAAAAAGGCTTGGAAAGATCTATATACAATCAAGTTTGATGAGCCATAGAGAAGGAACGAGAGAAGGCAGAAGAACGAGTCCAAAAGATGAAAGAAACACCTTTGGGATTGAAGGAGAGGAAAAGAAGGTACTTACATAACATGGATGCATTGGCACCCACTGGTGGTGCTAGAAAGAGGAGAGTCCGAGCTACAAGGTTGGTTATCAAATGTTCCAATCAGATTACACTCTTTTGTTCTACACTATTTGTGACTAAGTTTTTATTGTGTTCTTCTTTAGGAACTTCATGGAAGATGTGATGGGAAGAATGGATGGGGATGATATTGACTATTCATATGCTCTAGCTAGTTTATTGGAGTCAAGTGATGTCATTGGGATACTAAGGGACCCAAGACACAAGCGCCTATGTGTGCAAGTTGCTGAAGAGGTGATGAAGGACTTCAAGGATATTGTGGATGCAAAGGAGATGCTTGCAGCTTATGATACTACCAGTGTAAGTCGTGAAGCTTATACATCTGTTTTTGAAATTTTCAAGTCTGCTATTTTGGGAAAGTATAAGAAGCCTACAGTGCCCCTACCCACACCTTAGTGTGTGAGACGTGCACAGCGAGAAACAAACCAATGTGCAAGAGAAATGCTTGGAGGGTACCATTGCGTAAGGGGCACAATGACTTGGAAGTGCAAAAAGAAATTCGGCTTGCAAACCTTTGAGATGAATGCTTTCAACAATGTCTACTTAGATGTTGAGAAATTGCAACAAGCAATGGTCAAATTCTATGGCATGAGAGAAGATGGTAAGAGGAAATCTATTATAGCATTGCACTTTACTTAGTTCATTTCCTATATCATGTTTATCCTAACGATTTCTCTCTTTTGTTGTACAAATGGAAAACTCATATTTGTCATCAAAATGGATGAAGCTCAATTGGTGAAAGAACCCAAGTTAGAGAGAGTTAGCATCTGCATTATGAGTAAAGCATTAGCCTTTGTTCAAGGGAACAAAGAAGTAGAGCAATATTTCTCAATGCAATCAGAGAAAGATATATTGTGGCTTGCAGCATTTGAGACTTTAAAAGAGTGCCATGAGACATTGAAGTGGGTTCTAGATAGAACAGGAATCCCATTGATGATCCGAAGACAAGAGGAAGGGCAAACATTGACAGTCGATGGCCATGGAACGTTTCAAGTTGAATGGCATCTTGCAGGTGATTTGAAAACCCTCAAGTGCTTGCATGGTTGTGATACAGGGGCAAATGCAATGAACACATGCCATTATTGCATGTGTTCACAATGTAAGCAAAAGGCTGGCTTATAATGGGAGAATAGCATTCTATCTTGCAGCTAAATGCAAGCTCCCAATCGTGACAAGAAGGATCCAAAGTGGGATCCCATCTTGCCCATCCCACTTGAGAGGGTACACATATGTACTTTACATGCAGAACTGTGCATACCTGATAAGTTGTTGTATTTGCATCTTGTTTATGCTTGGAATTTAATTCCACAAGAAGTATCTGCACAGTGCATTGCAGAAGCTGAGAAGTTTCTGTCAGAGATGGGATTCCATGGAGGACATGTCAAACTTAAGGAGGATAAGAAAATGTCTAGGGCAACATAGAATCTTCGTGCAAAAGTGTCCATGGGTGGAGGGAAGGCAAGGAGATTCCTATCGAACCACAATCTCGACAAAGACAAACATACATTGTCTCAAAGTAGTTTGGGTTGGGAATACTGGTGGAAAGCATTGTGTGAATGCACAATCAATAAGGCTTCTCATCCTCAAGTAGCAAATTTGAGAGCTAAAGTATGGACAACGGTAGATGCATTGATAAAATTGCTTCACCAGGTCCAAATCGATGAGATGTATTATGAAAGGTTCAGGATGGCTGTGAAAGAGTTTATGCAATTAATGGTGAAAGCATGGGGGGAGTCGCACATGATGCATTACATGGTAATCTTAGCACCATCGTAATATTTAGCACTTGCTTTATAAATAGTTTTTTATGCTGAAATAATTCTCATCATGTTTGCAGCATATTCTCTATGCACACGGACCATGGTTTGTACAAAATTGGGGTCCTTTGTCCATTTGGAATACACAAGGCACGGAGAAGTCGCACTATAGAGCCAAGGCAACCTACTTCAAGAACTCAAGGAATGGTGGTGGTGTCACTTGCAGTAATGCATTGCATGAGATGTTTGACTGGTTTTTTAGATGTTTACTAGGAAGGACTTTGAAGTCTAAAAAGGCAAAGGCATCAGAACTTGCAAAAGCAGTTCAAATTATATCAAAGAATAGAAGGCATAGTGCTTAGAAAGCATCCATAGGGAGTCAAGAAGTTGCACAGCTAGAGTGAGAGAAGGGAGCAGATGGGTCCAACCACCAACAGAAGCTATGGTGTAATTGTATACAAATATGAAATAAATATATTGCTTATTTTGACCACAATTTGTGTACTCACTCTTTAATATCTTACTTATTTTGACCACAATTTTTGTACTCACATGACGTTGGGGAAAGTGGGGACATGGTGAAGGGGGGGGAGAGAAGGGAGGGGCATAGGGGGGGGCAAGGGGAGGGGTGGAGTGGTAGCAAGGGTGGGGGGAGGGGGGGATGGGGGGTATGGGGGAGGGCGATGGGTGTGGGTGGGGCAAGTAGGGGGAGGGCAACAAGGGTGGGGGGGGTTAGGGCGGGGGCAGGGGGCATGATGAAACCCTAAAAGTAATTAAAAGGGATGTCAAAACATGATGGGCCTATATAAAACATTAAAAAAAACCCTAACTCTCATTATTCAATGGCAAGAGTGAAGAACACTGCTAGACCCACTGGATGCCACCTCCACCCTTCCTCCTCTAGCTCCACCTCCATGGCATCTGTGCACATGAACCTATTTGGGTCCGGTGGCGCCTCCCTTGACTCTCGTGAGCCCTCCCCCAACTCTCGTGAGGTCTCCTAGGCCTCTCGTGACCCCTCCCCCAACTCTCGTGAACCCTCCCTCAAGTCCCATGAGCCCACTCCCCAGTCTCGTAAGCCCACTCCCAAGCCCCAAGAGCATGAGCCTTCCCCTCAGCCTCAGCCTTCCCCTCAGCCTTAGCCTTCCCCATAGCCTTCCCTTCAGCCTTCCCCTCGGCCTTTCCCTCCCCATGAGAGCACTCCCCCAATCGAACAAAATGTGTACGATAACCTCCCGGTCATAGAGAGGCTTCGTGAGGGCCAATAGACTGCTAGGAAGAGAACAATCTTCCCTCTCTCGATGATACATCCCATCGTAGACATGATACTTGTGCCCATAAAAAGGGTAAAGTAGATGCCGAGGAAGCCCCATCCCAAAGAAGGAGAAAGCTCAAGACGTCCGCGAGAGGAGGATTTGGAGGAGGATCAACACAGACAAGAGTAGCGAAAGAAATTCAAGGCAGACAAGAGGCCATGGGATTGTGTTCACGTACATATGAAGCCTCCACCAAGAGTCAGGAAGCCATACAGAGCAAAGCCAAGAGTGCAGGCCCTAAGGGAGATCAAGCAAATGTAGAAGACCACTGACAACTTGATCTCATGTGCTCCCTTCCAACGTGTGGTATGGGAGATAGCACAAGGATACAAGGACGACGTGCGATTCAGCATAGGAGCTATGGGGGCGCTCCAAGAGGCTGCAGAGCAAGTGACCACCGCTCTGTTCGAGGACACCAACTTTTATGCCATCCATGCAAAGCGAGTCACGGTCATGGACAAGGACATGGCTTTGGCAAAGCGGATACAAAGTGACCCAAGTTTGAAGCCCTAGATTCTCTTGCAGCCCACTCTTAGGACTTAGACCACCCCCTGCCCTTAAAGGCACTATCTTGTATCTAAGGCCTAAGGGCCGATCTTTTTTAATAAAATATATCGACATGCTCTACACTATTGCATTGTTGTGTATTTTCCATTTCTATGACTACAGTAACTGATCATTTTCAATGTAAGTTTTGAATTCTACCAAATCCTAAACGAATTTCACCGTCGTGCAAAAGGGAAAAGTGTCCGGGACATCGCCAGGACAAGTTTAGAATGCCCAAATTCGCATTGTGGCAGGTTTTGGGCTTTTTGGGGTCCTAGCAATGTCCCAAACACTTTTCAAGTTCAAGTACATCAAGAATAGTGGTCTTTGA